>NW_024750852.1:214961-477461 GCF_018991925.1 Homarus americanus
AGGAGAGGTGGGGAGGGGAGGGAGAGGTGGGAGTGAAGGGGAGGTTGAGGAAGGAGAGGGGAGGAAGGAGAGGTGGGAGGAAAGGGAGGGGTGAGGGAAGGGGTGAAGGGAGAGATGATGACGAGGGGAGATATGAGGATGGAAATGGAGGAGAGAGGATAGGGAGACAAGGGGTGAAAACAGTGTGAGGGAAAATTGATGATAGGGAGAAAAGGGAAACACAGAGGAAGTCTTGAAGGACACACAGGGTGAGAGGTGAGGGAAGGGTGAGAGGTGAGGGAGAGAGGTGAGGGAAGGGGTGAGAGGTGAGGGAAGGTGAGAGGTGAGGGAAGGGTGAGAGCTGCAGGAGGTGAAGGAGGGGAGAAGGGGGGGGAAGGCTGCAGGGGTGGAGGGGTGAGGGTTGCAGAGCGTGAGAGGCTGCAGGAGGAGGAGGGTGAGGGCTGCAGGGCGTGGAGGAGGGGGGGGAGGGGCTGCAAGGCAAGGCAGGAGGGTGCGTGAGGGGAGGGAGGGTGAGGGCTGCGTGAGGAGGAGGAGGGTGAGGGGCTGCAGGGCGTGAAGGAGGGAGGAGGGGTGGGGCTGCAGGGCGGGGAGGAGGAGGGGTGAGGGCTGGGCGTGAGGGGAGGAGGAGGGTGAGGGCTGCAGGGCGTGAGGGAGGAGGAGGGTGAGGGCTGCAGGGCGTGAGGGGAGGAGGAGGGTGAGGGCTGCAGGTGAGGGAGGAGGAGGGGTGAGGGCTGCAGGGCGAGGGAGGAGGAGGGTGAGGGCTGCAGGGCGGGAGGGAGGAGGAGGGTGAGGGCTGCAGGGCGTGAGGGAGGAGGAGGGTGAGGGCTGTGAGGGCTGTGAGGGCGTGAGGGGAGGAGGAGGGTGAGGGCTGCAGGGCGTGAGGGGAGGAGGAGGGTGAGGGTGCAGGGCGTGCAGGACGTGAGGGAGCAGGAGGGTGAGGGCTGCAGGGCGTGAGGGAGGAGGAGGGTGAGGGCTGCAGGACGTGAGGGAGCAGGAGGGTGAGGGCTGGAGGGCGTGAGGGAGGAGCAGGTAAGGATTGTAGGAGGTGAAAGAGGAGGAGGAGGAGAATTTGGTGTGAAGGAAAATGGTAGAGACGCGAAGGAAGGAGGAAGGAGAGAAGGAAGCGAGGGGTGAGGAAAGGAAGATAACTAAGGAAAATGTAAAGAGTAAAAGAGAAAAATAACGAATAGAGGAGATGAGAAGTAAGGTAGAGTGATTAGGTGAAGATAAAGTGAAGTGAAGGGTGGGAGAGGTGAGGGAGCTGGTGGTGGTAACAGCAGGTGGTGAGGAGGAGTAGGAGGACACCAGCTGTTGGATCATACCTGTGTTTACCTGAGGGCGCCTCAAGGTTCTCCCTTCCTCCCACCACCAAGAACCTCCCTCTCTTACCTCACTCCAATTTCTCCTCCTCCTACCCACTCCCTCTCCAAAGTCTATCTCCTCCTCCTCCTCCTCCTCCTCCTCCTCTACCCCACACAGATGGTATCAGACACAGGTAGGTCCAGGTAATCCCGCTGGTCGTAAGCAAGCTCTCACACCGAGGAAAACATGATCTAATCTGCATAAACTGATTCTCCCATCATGTTGCATTTAAGATTCTGGTAACGACCAACGCAGGAATTAAAAACACTGGGATATGCTCTACCATCTGTGTGAATGTTTTTCTCTCCATATACCTTAACATCTCTATGCCTCTACGCCTTTATGCACCTCAATAGCTTCCCTGGTCGTTAATCCACATCTCTGCCAGCACTCACACAGCCATTAGGTACCAAGGCTCTTTATACCCCCAGGAACAAGCTGGTCAAGTGACTGTGAAAGAATGTTAACCACAGAGATCATTACGAGAAGTAGTCAGATCCAGAGAACATCCTAAATGGTTTAAGTACAAAGACTGAATCCCTGATGACCTGCAGTCCTTATCTGTTTACATCTGCACGTGTTGTCATTGGGATGCAGTGTATGTTGGTTAAAGTGAACGACAATTGAGAGTTTGAAATGCCGAACACCGAGGTGACTCACTTAGAACAGGTTAGTTATTGCCCAGACAACCATGTTCGGCAATCAAGAGACCATAGCCAGGCATGTGATCACCTTAATATATTAGTCAGGCTTCATAATCCTTACCACTCACCCCGACAACATACCACGGGTCACAGCGCAGTCTCCCCTCACCTACCCAACACCCACGACTCTTCTACTGCTTTACTCTGATTGCTTTTTTGTTTTTTTTTACTGTTATGTATTTGGTCAAACCTACAGTACAGTACAGTACATGTCAGTGTTTATTATCAGCTTGTGAGTTTCTGCTATGACTTGCGATTTGGTCACAATTACTTCATTAATATGCTTATGTTTTGGTATTCAGTTTAGAACAGTTTTTAACATACAAGTAATTAATGTATCCACTTATGCAATATTTTATTGTCATATATACTTCTTATTTTCTATATACATTAGCATCATTATACCTGCATAAACATATAGCCTAACATCATTATAACTGCATATATACCTTTATAAAACATACGGTGATGTGTAATTTGCCTAGAGATAAGCAACAATGACAGGTTCACACGTCATCTACTTGTGAATTAAACGCCAGTAAGAGACAAAACAGGACACCGTTGTACCGGCAGCCTCCCTTACACCTCACTACCCCTCCTAAACCACTCCTAATTATATACTATTAAAATCGCAGGAAAAGAAAAAATCACTCACTTACCACTTCTAACTCTGAGTGATTATAGCTAATATATACCTTAACAGATATACCTTTAAATTATACACTCATATATAACTTCCCGAACTGTCGATAATTTTGGACGCGTTAAACTTAAATAAAAACTAAATTAAGACTTTTTAAATCTGACTTTAGATAGTTAATAAAAAATGAAATTACTATATATACCTTCATTTTCATTCCTTGTTATTTAGATACACCTTTACAGAGCTATCTACCTCTACCTGTTTTTTTTTCTTGTATTTGAACCGGTACAGTACTTGTTGTGTACCTGTATTTTCGATGTTGTCTTTATACCAGAATCTGTACTTTTGTAATGTACCTATTTTCATTGTACCGTTTCTGTTGTTTTTGTAACCGTACCTCTATGTGTACCTGTAATGTTGTTTCTGTACCTGTGTGTGTACCTGTAATGTTGTTTCTGTACCTGTGTGTGTACCTGTAATGTTGTTTCTGTACCTGTGTGCGTACCTGTAATGTTGTTTTCGAATTATTAAAATTAAATTAATCATCAAGGAGCACGAGATAGGTGAGGGTGTGACAGGTGGTGTCACACACACACACACACACACACACAGAACAAGGTCACCATCAACCATACCAAAACCGTAGTCATGCACATCAATACCGCCACCACTCCAGTGCAAGCCCCAGCAGTCACAGTGGGTGCCCATCCTCTCCAGCTGGTGCAATCTGCCAAACTCCTGGGTGTAACTATAGACAACTAACTGGACTGGAAGGCCCATGTAAATAACACAGCCAAGGCAGCCTCGTACCGTCTCTACATGCTACAACGACTTAGGTCACTTGGGACACCAACGCCAGAGCTGAGGATTATCTACAACGCCTTTATTCTCCCCAAACTAACGTATGCGTCACCAGCCTGGTCGTCTTCTCTCAACTCCACCCAACAACGTCGGCTAGAGAAGGTACAGAAAAGAGCCTGCAGAATCATGCTCGGCGCAGAATCCTCCGGCTACATCAACGCTCTCTCCACCCTGGAAATGCCATCCCTCAGTGACCTCCACCACCAAGCACTGGAAAGGTTTGGCAGCCAAATAATGCACTACCCTCGTCATCGCCACCTCCTGCCACCGGCAGCCCCCCACCCACCTCGCGCAGTCCGCCACTACAACAAAATTCAGCCCACAAGAGCCCAAACCGATAGATATATGAATAGCACCATCCCATCAATTGTTAAAATAATAAACAACTGCTGATTTATGTACTGTACAGCCCTGTAAATGTATTCAACGCATATTATATCATTATGTCTAAATCAAATGTAAGTCTGTATATTTTCAGCCACCGGCTGCAACTCTATTAATAAACCATTTATTATTATTATTATTTACACACACACACACACACCACCCCTCTCAGTCGCAAATTGATCGTCTCACAAGATTACCATCTGACGACCACCTCTTTCCTGGAATACCTGTACCAGCACTTGCCTCTGTCTGTGTACCTGTACTTGCGTCTGTACCTATATTTGTACCTGTACCTCCACCACAGCTTGTACCTTCACGACCTGCCCGCCCGTCAACAGCGGTACACCACTGTACCCTGTCTGGCTGCTGTCAACCTTTTCAGTAATTACCTGGATCTATCTGAAGGAGGTATCATCTCTCTTCCTTCGGGAATAAAAGTCAAAAGTATTGATTCTACAGATTACTAGCCAGTTCGGGGCTCACACACCTGCAATTTCTCGCAGCGCAGTCAGGTACACAAAAAAAAGGCGAAAATAATAATCGATAATCACTTTCAATCACCTCAAGAGGAGTAAATATTAACCAGGGTAGTGTTATGTTGTAGTACCTGTGAATCAGTAGCTTATTACAATATGAATCTGTCTCACCTGCACATCTGGAGAGCAACAGTGCATGAGAAGGTGCAATAATCATCAGCAATCACCTGGTTCCTATACCTGGAGAAGGTGTAGGTGTCTTGTGGGTCCTGGCTGTGCTCAGGGAATTGTGTTTTAACCGACTATTACTATTCGCACCCTGTATTTCCCGCCAGTTAGTCACATATAGAACATTAAGCATCACCTGAGAAAATAACAGAGTATTTCCCTACAGCAAGTTGTGGGTCGTGGTGGTGGTATAACACCTAGGTTTCAAGGAACTGTTACTATCTGCACTATGTCTGCCTTCATCTACCTGTACTGGGGCACATAAGAAGCGAATAACCACCAGTTATCCCTTTTATCTACCTTGGTAATCTACAGGTGTTCTTGTAGAGCAAAGTTTAGGGCCCGATAATACTATAAGAGCTGTGGTTGAGCTGATTGTTGCTATTCGCACCCCACATACCTGCATATTCTCCCGGGGTCAGCTCCCATAAGAGGCGCACTTCAGAAAGAATTTTATCTCCCGCCCACTTGACTGTGCTGCTTCACCACTCACCCTCATGCCACGCCTAACACAATCACCGATGCTGTTTTACCCCCCCACACACACTACTACTACCACAGCTCTCTCACACACACACACTTAATTCTTAACTTGTAAACACTCCGAAAGACACTCACAGCAGGAACAAAGTTAAACACAAAACTTAAATATTCATAACAAGCAACGAGGTAAAGAAAAACAAACACATTAAAACGGCAAAGAAATCGTGTTTTATTCTCACTTTCGTCGATGTTATGATGCTGACCAAGAACCAAAACATATTTGAAAAACAAAACATAACAAAAACTTAAAAAAATCCCTCACATGCATATAACATCCATATCAGATCAGGAAAAGCTTAACAGTGTCCCAGCCCAACACAATAGGACGCTAATTAATTGAACTTCTTTGTATATAATCCCAACACAACAGCAGGCATATATAATTCATTACAACAAAACAGACAAACATTCCTCATTATCAGCGTTCATTATAACATCAGTTCATCCTAGAGTGTGTTGTAATAATTAAGAAAAACACAGAGCAGGTATATTAATCATCGCAGACAGACAGACAGACAGACAGACAGACAGACATTTACCGAATATCTCTATAATATTTCCTTCAGGGTTGAATATTTCCCACAAATATTCCTAAGGCTTAAAACTATTTCTCTCAAGTATTTCAACCATTTCCTCAGGAGTAAAATTTTCCTCCTCCTCAAAATGTCCTCCAAGACTAAGCTGTTTCTCTCTCCCAAACATTCTAATATTTCCCACAACGGTGAACATTTTCCGAATAACTTTTACATAGTGTAGTGCACCTTGGCCTTGTTTGAGCAGGTTTATTTAAAACTACTACAACAGGCCTTCAATAAAATCAAATTCCTGGAGCACGGACGCATTCCTCCTACACTGGGATGGTTTATGAAAGGTTCAACGTCGTTTATAAAGTTAGTTGAGTGTACCGCCTTCCATATTGATACTCTGTGTGTGTGTGTGTGTGTGTGTGTGTGTGTGTGACTCCTTACTTCTCTCATGCACCTCAATCCACCCTCCCCACACACACAAACAATTCCTCCATCCCCCATCCCTTCCCAACCTAACGAGCCCTTCCTCCCCAACACTTCTATCCCTACACCCTCTCCTAACCAGCTCCACAATCCCTCCCTACCTCGTCTCCCCATCCTTTTACACCCCCCTCCCCCTATTCTCTTCCTACCTCATACCTCCCTTCGTCATTTGTTTCCTTTCCTCCCCAATCATCTCTTTCTCACCCTCCTCCTCCTCCTCTCCCACATTCTCCTCCCCGCCCTTCCCTCCTCCCCGCCCTTCCCTCCTCCCCGCCCTACCCTCTCTCCCACATCTCTCAACCCCAATCTTCTCCCCATCCAATGCACGCTGGGGAGCTTAACGTACTCGAGACCTGGACGTTATTGCTCAACTCAAAAGCAGTCTTCCAAAATTTGGTCATATTCAATTCGTCACCAGTTAGGAAGAATTTACCTGCAAAAGCTAATTTAGTTTCGAGGGTCCGCCACCAACTAATTGCGTTTCAGGCTTTTACATTAATTTTCACGATGAAATAAAATACACACAAAAAGAGAGAGAGAGAGAGAGAGAGAGAGAGAGAGAGAGGGAAAATTAGGGTCGCCAGGTAGGTATGTCTAGTCCTACTCAGGAACCCACAATATACTCCAACACTCTGACAGGTAAACAGAGTTAATTAAATCTAGTGCATTCAGGATATAACAATGATTCTGACCTCTAGCGCGGCCCCTCCCACCACCACCACCACCACCGCTATCACCACCACCATCATTATCACCACCACCACTATCATTATCAACAATCATTTCACCACTTATCACCATCATCAATTATCATATCACCACACCTGACAGCAGCACCAAACCACCACTATCATTCATAACAATCACTATCATCAAAACATACCAACCATCACCACTACTATCATCATACCAAACAACAATACAACACCAAACTATCATTTACCAACACACCAGCACAACGGCATCACCACTCATCACCAGATCAACCCAAATCAATCATTTATCATTATCATCAACCAACAATCATTATCAATCACATCACCACCATCGCATAAAAACCATCCACCACTATCATTACACCACCAACACCACAATAATAATCAAAGCCACAACAGCTCACCAAACTGTCCAGATCACCATCACAAACAGTCAATATCACCATAACAATCATTATCTCCATACCTTCCAGCACCACCATCACCACTAACATTATCATCACCACTACCACCTTCCTTATCCATCAACCAATCATCTAAGCTCCCTTGCCTATCTCTTACCATACCTCCCCCCCCCGCACCCAACATCGACCGAGTCAACGCCTTCCTACTTACTAACTCAACAACAACAACAACACAGGACATACACGTCATACCTTAAGTCTACCTGTAATCAATCATGTCCTAAGATGCCTCTCTCTCTCTCTCTCTCTCTCTCTCTCTCTCTCTCGTAATCACAAGTGTTCCCTATTTACGAGACAAAAAATATTTACTATTGGAGTCTTTGAGAAATTTAAGGCTAAACCGAAAATAGGTAGTGTGTGGGCGTGAAAACTGGCGAGTACGTGGGCGTGGGGACTGGAATGTACGTGGGTGTGGGCGTGAGGACTGGTGTGTACGTGAAGACTGGCGTGTACGTGGGTGTGAGCGAGGGCGTGGGTGAGAGTGAGGGCGTGCACGTGGGCGTGAGATAAAAAAAGAAGCTGTTTGTGTTGAGGATGACAAGTTGGTTCCTTTCTTTTAATAGATTCAAGTACATCATTATCGACCTTTTCTGACACACCTGAATATGAGAGAGAAGGGGTCTCTCTCTCTCTCTCATTCACCCAATAACAATATCTCTTTATCTCGTTCACTCGCTATATATATATATCTCTCTTTCCCTTTCTACCTTTCTAGTCTACAACGTTCTCTCTCTCTCTCTCTCTCTCACACACACACACCATCAACTAGTGTTCACCCCAATTTCTGGTTATTGTTGCAGTTACTTATGTCATTTATGTGAACTCTTATCTATAGTACTTGAGGGTGGTGGAGGAAGGAAGAGAAGAGATGGGGTGGGAGAGAAGCAGGGCAGGAGGGAGGTGGGGGAGAAGGGAGAGAGGGAAGAGGGGGGCAGGGAGGGAAGAGGCCGAGGAGAGGGAGAGGCAGGAGGTGAAAAGAAAGAGGAAAAAGGGAAAAGGAGAAGAAGGGGGTGAAAGGAAGGAGGAAAAGAAGGGTGAGAAAAAGTGGAAGGAGGGAAAGAAGGAGGAGAAAAAGGAAAGGGTGGCAGAGGTCCATCTCACCCTCTTATCTCAGCCCGACATCTACATACCATCCCAAAACCTGTTCCCATACATACCTACACCATCCCAACACCCTATCCCATCATCCTTCCTATTCCCTTTCCTATCAACCCCCATCCCACTAATTTTCATCCAACCCTAACACCCTTTCATCTCGTATCCCACCACACCATGCCAGCCTATCCACCCATCCCATCCTATCCCACTATCCCATCCTATCCCACTATCCCGCCTCATCTGGTCCTGCTTAACGCGATCATCCCATAATATACATTAGCATATAACACGCGGACCCGGGCACCATCCACTAACTGTCCCTGCTGGTAGTTGTGTACTGGGAGAAGTACTGGGGAAGAAGGTATGAGCTGGGGAAGGGGGAGGTGTGGTACTGGGGAAGGAGATGTTGGTACTGGGGAAGGGGAGGGTGTGTTACTGGGGAAGGGATGGTGTGTACTGGGAAGGGGGGGTGTGTGGTACTGGGAGAGGAATGGTGTGGTACTGGGGAGGGGGAGGTGTGTGCTGGGAGGGATGGTGTGGTACTGGGAGAAAGGGGAGGTGTGTGGTACTGGGAGAGGAATGGTGTGTACTGGGAAGGGATGGTGTGGTACTGGGGAGGGGAGGTGTGTGGTACTGGGAGAGATGGTGTGGTGGGGAAGGGGAGGGGTAGTACTGGGAGGGATGGTGTGGTACTGGGGAAGGGGAGGGTGTGTGGTACTGGGGAGGGGGAGGGTGTGGTACTGGAGAGGGATGGTGTGGTACTGGGGAAGGGGAGGTGTGTTACTGTGAAAAGTGTGTATTACTGGTGGGGTGAGGTACCGGTGGATGGGGAAGAGGGAGTGTGGGTGTTGGGGTGGTGAGTTAAGAGATGATATCAAGTTGATCAGGGAATGTTGGGGAGATAAATATACATGCGTGATGGTCTGTCATTTTTACTGGACTCCGGACCGAATCAAAAATATTTCCCTTCCATACCCTGTGTCACCCACCTTTCTCAGTGTGTGTGTGTGTGTGTGTGTCAATACATTTATCAACCGTCTCCATTCGTAATCTCACTGTCTTTCCATTTCCACGTCCTCTTTTTCCTATTTTTCCACCATCTTCACTTCCTCCTCCATCTTTCTTACCCCACCTCCCTCACACTCTTTTCCTCTTTACTCCCTTCCTCGTCCTTTGTCCTCCTATCCCCTCTCTCTTCTTCTTCCGTACTTGCTCCACTTTTTTTTCCTCCCTTCCTTCCCTCCTTTGGTCCTTCCCTCTCTGCCCCATCTCCCTGGCTCCCTCATTATCTTCCCTCTCTGTCTCCCTCCTTCCCTGCCTTCCTCCCTCTTACTCACCATTCCCTACCTCTTCTCGCTTCGTCCCTCCCCTCCTACACGCCTCCCTGCCTATATCAGACAGGGCAGCCGCTTGTCTCATTAACATATCACTTACGACACGACCCTATAAACACGGCTAAGGGCTATACTGATCCCCTTAGTATACAAGAATAAAGGCTATAGAGATAAAACAAAAAATAAACACCGGGTATACGAAAAATAAATCAAAATAAAACAAAATAAAACTAAACTGAAACAGAAGAAAAACACCGCTAGCCTCTTACGTGTGTCAAAAATTCATGGATGATATGACTGTTTTATTTAGTTTTAATTATTCACAAACACAGTAGTGAGGGAAAAGACACACAGACAGACAGATACACGCACACGTATACGCACACATATACACACACACACACACTTATATACACATACTAACACTCCTCCACACACACACACACACACTTATATACACATACTAACACTCCTCCACACACACACACACACACACACACACACACACACACACACTTATATACATTCTAACCCCGCTCCACACACACACACACACACACACACACACACACACACACACACACACACACACACTTATACACGCATTTTTTCTGTCAGCAAAAGACAACTAATATGATATCAGGTGAGGGTACACCTGCCCTATTTACCTTATACCTGGAGAAGTATGCCCTGACCTTATACCTGGAGAAGTATGCCCTGCCCTTATACCTGGAATAGTCATCACGACTCTCTCCATCACACCTTACAAGTTACACCTCCTTATATAGGAGACCTCCTACCTCTCTCTCTCTCTCTCTCCCTCCCTCCCTCCCTCACCTCTACCTACTGTAACCTGTAGCTAAGTACAGGTGAACCAAGGGAGGGTGTGGGGGTGAGAGTGGGGTAGGAAGGGGAGGGGGAAGATGTGGGAGAAGAGAAGAGTGTAGTAGAGGGACGGTAAAGGGAGAGCGTTGGGGAGGGAGAGAGAAGGTGCTAGGGTAAGGGAAGGAGGGGGAGACGGTGGGGAGGGTGGGAGAGAGGGTAGAGGAGGGAGAGGGAGACGGTATGGGGGAAGGAGGGAGAGATTGGAAAGGCGATGGAGAGGGGATAGGGAGAAGGGAAGGAGAGGGAGAGGAGGAGAAGAAAGGTTTTGTAATCAAGGGTGTGCAACACTCAACATACCTCAAAGCTCCCTCGCCTCGCATATCAAAGAGTTTCTCACACAGTGATCCTCTGCCTCGCCCCCCAATACTAAATCATCTCCCAGGCGCCAAATGAACTTTTACAAACCTAAAACAAGGGCTCTGTACCATAGTCCCCAAGCCAATGGAAACTAGATATGCGAAAAATGAGTAAATCTCATTGGTTAGAAAAGGAGGATCTTTCCGAGTTTCTTGCGGTGATCCACTGCCTAATCGTCCCCATAAATACTGATAGTTTTCCAGCTCTCACATGAATCTTCTTGATCTAACAAACGTGGACTTTAATCTTTCCCCTCATCAAATTAGAGATTTTAGCGCTGAAAACAAATTATATATATATAAACTGTATATCACATGCCCGTCACCCCAACACACACACACGAGCCGCCGTCCAAAAACAAGTCTCCATCACCATAACCTTCCCTCATAAGGCCCACAACAGCCGCCCCTATAAGGTACACCCATACACAGGGACGAGAGACCTTCTCATACATCTTAAAAACCCGTTGGTTCCACCATCTGTCTCGTCCATTCAATTATCACGGTGACCAAAAACGGAAGAAACTCTATGAATCTGCAACAAAAACGTCTCCCCTTTGGACCACTACCTTGTAATATTGTCGCCTCTCTCACACTCACTGTTGCAAAGGAGGCGGCTGCAATTTCCCCGCCGTTACGCCAAATGGTTATTGATCACAACCAGTCAATGGCCGCCAATTCGTATCCACTTGTGGCGTTGAGTCGAGGTACATGACCAATTGTTTTGTGTCCTCCCCTCAGGCGTCCTCCGTCTATCCTCACCCAACATTACACCACCAGCCCAGACGATCAGCTCACGACCCGCGTACCCAGGAGGCTCTTACACCTGATAATATCTTTCCTAACTCGAGCTGTTCTTAAACTGACTCATTTTGACAGGAAAGCAAATGATAAGTGACCAGAAGGGCGATAAAAAGGTGTACTAAGACTCTAACCTAAGAAAATCTAATCCAGTAATAATAAGAATAATTCCCATCCAACAATATCAACAAATATCAACGATCAGGTAATACTAACAGCCTGAGTCTTTAAACTACAAGACCTTCATTACCACACAAGGAAAAAACTATTTAAGCTGTTGTGTATTGTTTTAGGTTTAAGAGCTACCAACTGGCAGGGTCATTAAGCACCGTCCTCGCGTCTACAACAAACTACTCTTAACAAGGGTGACTAAGGGAAGGTCATTTATTGGCTACGTTAAGCTACACCTGAGAAGAAGAAAAAAAAATATCCCTGACGCGCTATAACCATCCATCATCCAGGTCAGGTAGAGGAGGGTGCTGGGCCGACTACACCACACAGCCCCCAAAAATTAGCTGGCAATGACCATCGAGAAGGAGGAGGTGGAGGGGGGATGAGAAAGGTGAGGGTTTGAGGAGGGAGAAGAGGAGGAAGGTGAGGGTTTGAGGAGGGAGAAGAGGAGGAAGGCGAGGGTTTGAGGAGGGAGAAGAGGAGGAAGGTGAGGGTTTGAGGAGGGAGAAGAGGAGGAAGGCGAGGGTTTGAGGAGGGAGAAGAGGAGGAAGGTGAGGGAGAAGAGGAGGGAGAAGAGGAGGATGAGGTTTGAGGAGGGTGAGGAGGAAGGTGAGGGGTTGAGGGAGGAGAAGAGGAGGAAGGTGAGGGTTTGAGGGTTTGAGGAGGGAGAAGAGGAGGAGGATGAGGTTTGAGGAGGGTGAGGAGGAAGAGGAAGATGAAGGTTTCAGGAGGAGGAGGAGGAGGAGGAGGAGGAGGATGAGGTTTGAGGGTGGTGGCTGGCTGTCCTGGCAGTAGTGTACAATACTAGGGGGTCGATCAACCGTGCCAACCTCGTGTCTTCATTTCCATATCAGAGACCAAGGTGGTTTATACAGGGATATTAAACACTATTGTCTCCACGTCCGAGAACTCCCTACGATGACGCCACCAACACAGTGCTATACCACCCCCCCCCTAAGGCCCACCTTCTGATGTACTTTACCTCATAAACTCGAACTTAACGATGCAAGATGCCATAAATATCCCGTTGCCCAACTACAGTGCTATCATACCTCGCCCTCTATAGTCCACCTCCTGATGTTCTTTAGCTTATCCACTCGACCTTATTGGCAGTTCTGAGAAAAATAAACTCCTCTGGTCCCAATACAGTGTTATACCATCTCCCTCTCCAACGTCGACCTTCAGGTATTCTTAGCTTGTGAGTTCGACCTTAATGAACCCCTCTCGCTTTCCTGTTTCACAAGTATCTCTCCATCTATCCCTGCCATTATTTATATTCATTTACTTCTTCTATTCCTCCGTTCCTTCTATTCCCCCGTTCCTTCTATTCCTCCGTTCCTTCTATTCCCCCATTCCTTCTATTCCCCCGTTCCTTCTATTCCCGTTCCTTCTGTCCTTTTTATTTGTCCTTTTTAACTCTTCTTCTTTCATCCTTTCTTGACCTTTTTTATATCTATTATTTCTCTTCATCTCTCTCTCTCTATGTATCTATTTACTTATCTTTATTTATCCTTTTCGTCTCCCTTTCTCTGTATTTACTCTTCTTCCGCAGTTGTTTCCTTCGTTCCTGTTACACTTTGTATTCCCTTCTCTCACTCCCCACCCCTTCTTTCCCAGTCTTTCCCCACTCCTCCCACCCCTCCTTCACCTCTTCCATCTCCCTACTTCCTCTCCTCTTATTCTAACTTAAGTCCTCACTCACTCTCCTTGCCTTCCTCCGTCCTTCTCTTTTACTCTCTCCTCCTCTCATCCATTCATCTCCCTCTTCCCTCCTCCTCTCTCTCTCTCTCTCTCTCTCTCTCTCTCTCTCTCTCTTCCTTCCTCCTTTCTCTACCTCCTCTCACTCACTCCCTCCTCTCACTTCCCCTGCCTCCTACTCCAGTTATTACATCAGAGAACCATCGGTAGCCGCGGACTTCACACGATAAGAAAAATTAAAAAATATTCCCTCCAACACACACACACACACTTCGGATATATCGATCTGAAGCTGCTGCCGGGTACATGAGAGGTTCTGACTGGTTCTACTTGGTTCCTGGTACTTGTGTGGTTCTACTTGGTTCTTGGTACTAACAAAATTAAATAAATAAAAATAAAATATCAAAATTACACCCTACACCCCACACCCCCCCCCACACTCTGACTAACTGGCGTATTAAATCAAATGGGGTTAGGTTAGGTTAATTAATGTCATAATTAGTTAGGAGACGACACAGAGGGGCAGCACCAGGGGAGGAACATGTACTAAGGCGTATCAAAGTCAGTATTGTGTATCTTAAGTCACTGCGTAATTGCATAGTATCGAAGTCAGATCTTTAAGCATGCGTAACGGTGTATTCGCCTTCCCCTTCCTTCCCTTCCCGTGTCCTATCCTGCCACCCACTACTAACCTCTCCCCTGCCACCCACCCATACCCACCCCCTCCCCCACCCCCACTACGTCCCTAACCACCCCCCACACCTACTTTAACTTAATTACAGAAGGGAAAACATATTCGCTTTATCTATATCCCCCTTTTTTTTTTTTACTTTTTTTTGTCTCTACAGGAATGTGAAATTTGTCTTATCAACTGAGGCCTTGGTGGTGTTAATCTGGTTATGTGTGGTCTTAGCGGGTGGGGGGAGGGGTGGGTGGGGGGGTAGATTGGGGCAAGGAGGGAAATTGAGGAGAGTGAAGGGATGGGAAAAAAGGGGGAAGGATAAGAGAATGAAGGGAGGCTAGTGTGTGTGTGTGTGTGTGTGTGTGTGTGTGTGTGTGTGTGTGTGTGTGTATGTGTGTGTGTGTGTGAACTATCGTACGTATATGCAAGCGTGTGTACAAGCTTGGCGCGTGTATGTTATCTCCTCAGCTGGACACACACACACACACACACACACAGAAAATGGACGAGGGGCAAATACTCGTACTAATTAGAGCAAGTGACGTCAGTAATAATCCTCTCTACACCTGCCTCCACACCTGTCCTCTCCACACCGGATGACAAACCTGTTTCCTCACCTGCATCCACACATACACAAGCACCACTACTGTCCAACACACATGCTCTCCACACCTACTGTACTGTACACCCCTGTCCCCTTTACATATATATACTGTACATACAACAAATCTTCTCTACACACCTGCCACTTCCCCAAATACATCACATACCTTCCCTACATACCTGTTAATAACAAACTACATTCCCGAGAGAGAGAGAGAGAGAGAGAGAGAGAGAGAGAGAGAGAGAGAGAGAGAGAGAGAGAGAGAGAGTAGCAGCATAACCAACGCCACAACATTAGTGATGATACAACTACACACACACCACGAGCGAGCAACACAGCCACCCACACCGTCGAGAGATCCCGTCGGTTGGATAGGAAACACCGCTTTACCTCGGGATCATCACCATCACGAGGGTTCTCACAGCAGCAAATCCTACAGCACCAACAGCCTCCTATACTGCTGTTTCAGACGTGAGATAGACAGTACAGGGGATGGGGCAGCAAGAGGCGGTAAGGGTAATTGTATCAATGGTAGACTATCATTGACAATAGTAGTAGTAGTAGTTCAATTCTGGTCACCGTATTACAGAATGGACATAGAATCCTTCGAACGAATTCAGAGGAGAATAACAAGACTAAACCCGGGCATTAGGAACCTTGAGTACAGAGACAGGTTAAAGCATCTTAATTTGCACTCCCTCGAGAGACTTGGAGTACGGGGCGATATGATAAAAGTGTATAAATAGAAGTCCGGGCTAAACAATGGGGACATTACAAAGGTACTCAAACTATCCAACCAGGAGCGAACTCGTAACAATGGTTTTAAATTTGATAAATTTAGATTTAGGCGCGAAATAGGTAAACATTGGTTTGGAAATAGAGTAGTGGACGAGTGGAACAATTTACCAAACATCAGCATTAACTCGAATACGCTGGATAGCTTCAAACATAGGTTGGATGGATATATGAGCGAGGGGTTGGGTGTAAATGGGACTGCCCAGTATGGACCAATAGGCCCGCTGCAGTTTCCTCCATTCTTATGTTCTTGTGTGTGTGTGTGTGTGTGTGTGTGTGTGTGTGTGAGTGTAAGGCTACTATCTCCTCCCCACCTCCAGGTCCACAACAAGACCCACTACCCTCTTCTGGCTCCCCTTGGCACTGTGACAATACCAGTGTCAACACTCCTTCAATCCACTACCACCAATAAGACTTCCACAGCCACCATGACCAACAACTACTTCTACCACCACTACTACAATCTCCACCGCTATCTACAGTACCCACCACCACCACCACCAGCAGACACGAACCACCTATACGCATGGTTACTCCTCCTTCTCTCTCTCTCTCTCTCTCTCTCTCTCTCTCTCTCCACCCTCGTCAACTCCCTACTCCCTCCCTTCAATTCCCAAACTATCTTTCCAACCCACATTCAATTCACCCATCCCGCTTCTTCCTCCTCCTCCTCCTCGTCGTCTTCCATTCACCCCGCGGTTAGCCAGCGACCTTCATCCTCTTGGTGAAAATAAAAGATGTGTTCCCCCTAGTTACATTCTCTTTTGTCTTGCCCTCGTCTCGTAAGTTATTGCCCTCTGGTTCATTCTAAACTCACCCTTTATTGCCCCTCTAGTTCATTCTAACTCGTATTCCATTGCCCTTAGCTCTTATTAACTCACTCTTCCTTGCCCCTTGCTCTCTATTGCTCCCTTAAGTCAATTCCGCCATGTTTGCACGACATTTTTCTTGCTCTTCTTTAACATCATTATTGAGGCAATTTACTATTTTCGGCTCAAGACCTGTCCATGGTTTTAATTTAGTTCATCTTTCAAGCAAACAATTTTTGAACTCTCTCTCTCTCTCTCTCTCTCTCTCTCTCTCTCTCTCTTCTCTCTTCTCGACCATGTTCAGTTCTAACCAATATTTTTCCCAACTCTCTCTCTCTCGAATTATGTTCAGTTCTAACCAATATTTTTTCCCTGCTCTCTCTCTCTCAAAAGGTTCTTACGTAAATTTCCCCCTAACTGCAGGCCATTTGAGTACCCATTCTAAAGGTTCAGCTCAGCTACGAAGCCAAATTAGATCCTTAAAGGTTATTAAATTAAAATTACTTTTGTGTGTTTATTGTTTACGTCCATGTTACGTTAGCTGCGATATATCTCCTGTGTGTTACGTTAGCTGCGATATATCTCCTGTTACGTTAGCTGTGGTACATCTCCTGTGTGTTACATTAGCTGCAATACATCTACTGTGTGTTACGTTAGCTGTGATACATCTCCTGTGTGCTGTATTAGCTGCAATACATCTAATGTGTGTTACGTTAGCTGTGATACATCTCCTGTGTGTTGTATTAGCTGCGATACATCTCCTGTTACGTTAGCTGTGATTCATCTCCTGTGTGTTGCATTAGCTGCAATACATCTAATGTGTGTTACGTTAGCTGTGTTGCATCTCGTGTGTCACGTTAGCTGGGACACTCCTACTGTTACGTTAGCTGGGTTACATCTCCTGTGTATTACGTTAGCTGTGTTGCATCTCGTGTGTTACGTTAGCTGGGATACATCTACCGTTATGTTAACTGTGTTACATCTACTGTGTGTTACGTTAGCTGCGTTACAACTGTTGCACGTTACATTACCTACAATACTTCAGCTGACTTCCAACTGCTGTTACGTTACATCACTTTTGCTACATCAATTGTTATAAAAATTCCCGTAACAATTTCCTTTATCCTGTCAATTCTTATCGTCCAATTGCCCTAAAGACTGACCCATTTCTTGCCTACCGTCTCATGTTATTAATATATCTTGGGAACCCGTCCACATTTGTCCTCCATCTTTACTGTTGCTGTTCCATTCTTGTAGGTAAACTTTCCTCGTTTCTTAAGATATATATATATACCTATGATAACAGACTGGGCTCCTCTCTCTCTGTGCTTTCTTTTTACAACTTTCTTTTTTGAGTTTTGTTTACTTTTATTATGAATATTTTTGTTTTTACTTTTTTCTCATAAATTTTCCCCCTTTTTTTAGGTTTTACATATTTTTCATAACTTTTGTACTTTCTTTTTATAACTTTCTTTAGCTTTTCGTGTTTGTTTTTTGTTTTTGTGGTATCTAGTTTCCTATGCTTTTTTTTATTTGATTAGTTTTCTATTTTCTTTTCTTTGGATGTTAGCTTTCTTTTATTATATTAAGTTCTCAAGTTTACTTTCTTTCACCAAGTTTTTAGTTCTTTTTTTTTACTCTATCATATAACTTTATAAAATACTGAATATTTAAAACTTTCCAGTTCTGTAAATACTGTCTCTTATAAAGTTCTTCAGTCAAGTATATATCATGATTTTATTACTTCAGCCTTTCTAAATCCTTTCTTTTCCACACCCACACTTTCTTTCACTATAATTTTACATTCCCTTTTGGGTTTTGCCTTTACTTTCCTTTATCTCTTTTTATTTTTGTTCTCTTCCATTTCTTTTATTCGTGAACGTTACCCCTTCTTCTCCTCTTCCTCCTTATCTCATCTCTTCTTTGAACTTGGCTTAATTTCTCCCTTTCCTTTCCTCTCCCTCATCTTCCCCTTCCCCTTTCCTTCTATTGCTTTCCTATCCCTCTCATCTCCTCTTCCCCTCCTCCTTTCCTCTTCCTCCCTATCCCCCCTCCTCCTTTATCAACTTGACCTAGATTCCTCCACCGTCATCATTCTTATCACCCTTAACCCCCTCCCCCTCCCCTTACTGCCTTCTTCTCGCCCCCTCCTCTTCTTCCTCTTCTCTCTGCTTCTTCACTTTGACCCAGATTCCTCCTCCTCCTCTTCCCCCTCTTCCCACTTCTCTTCTTTTTACTCCTTCACTATCCACCAAGAGGAGGATAGTGAGTCAGAAGGAAGGTGAGCCGAGGAGGAAGAGGAGAAGGTGGGCAAGTCTAGGAAGAGGAGGGGAGAGAAAGAGGAGGAGGAGGAGATAAAAATAAATGGATTACAGTATATATATTTATAAAAACGGCCGATAGTCTTCCTCTTATCATTCGCCTTCCTTCCTCTTGATCAACCTGTCTACTCTCTTCTTCTTCCTCCCTCCTCTCTACTTTCCTCCTCTTAAAATTCACTTTTATTTCTCCCTTCCCATCCCTTTTCTTCACCTCTCAATCTTGTTTCCCCCACACCCGTCCCTCAATTTTTCACACCCGTCCTCACACCCGCCACCTGCCCCTCACCTTCTGCCTGCTGCACCAGGATTATACTGTATGGGTTCTTACTGCAGTATTACCAAGACCTAACCATCCTACATCTGGCCAAGCTTCCCCTCTCTCTCACCGCCTGTGTCTCCGTCTTTGTGGAGAGTCCTTGTCTTTGTAGAGTCTTTGTCTTTGTAGAGTCTTTGTATTTGTGGAGAGTCTTTGTCTTTGTGGAGAGTCTCTGTCCTTGTAGAGTCTTTGTCTTTGTGGAGAGTCTTAGTCTTTGTCTGTGTCTCTTTTTGTCAGCGAATTTACTGGAAAACGTCTATTTATATATATGTGACGCCAAAAATTCACAAAAGAATTATTCCTGTACAAGAATCAACCATACCGGTTATTTTTACGTGTGTGTGTGTGTGTGTGTGTTACTCCATCATCGTCCTCAAGAGATCATTACCATTTAGGTCTGACTTGCTGCCCGTGTTCTCATAACCTATAGAGATGTATACCAGCTAGGAGGCGGCAAAATTGTCTCCGAATCACGAATCAATTAAAGAGCCTTGCTCAGTCCCTCTTTCACCCCCGACCGACTCTCTTTCAATCTTCTTGTTTTAATTACCAATCACTGTTTCTGTTACTCCTCCAATCACACCAGCAGAACCTTCTTCCACTTCTGCCTGCAGGTTCCTTGACATCCTTTGAGGGGATTTTATGATCTAATCCCCCAATCAATTGTGACTTTTTCAGAGTTAATTGAATCTTTTTCCTGCATTTCTTGAGAACATTTCCAGGCCCTTTTAAGAGCTTTACTCTCGATATAATAAGAGCTTTCAAGAGCCTTACTGTCAATATAACGAAGACCTTCACAGTGACCTTTTTTTTTCCCTCCAGAATTCCAGAATCTTCCAGGGACATATTTTTTTTTTCGTCTTTAATACCAATCACCTTTCTCTGGCCCGCTGATTTCCTGAGGTCCTTCCAAAGGCCTTTTGTTTTAATCCTAAATTATGCTTATCGCTCCCCCCCCCCTCTCACTCTTCCTCAGCTCAGTCGTGCCCTTTGATTTTCTCACTTCCTTTACGACCACCAGTGACGAAGACAACGACCACCAGGGGACGAATTTTTTTCTTTCTTTCTTTCTGGTTGATACTTCTTTCTTTCATTTACTTCATTCTGGAAATTTCTCTCCTTCCTTCTCTTTGGATTCTGCTGTTCCTTCTCTTTCCTTTTCCTCCTTCGTTCTTGCTGTCCCTATGCCTCTTCCACCCCCTTCTTCGCTCTTGTTAATTATCCCATTTCTTCCTCTTTATGTATTACTCTAGTTGTTCGCCTCTCTCCCTCTCTCTCTCTCTCTGGCACCAGGAAACAAACTGGTCCTCTTTATCCTTCACTCTTGCCTCTTCCGTAGTAATGTCTCTATCTCTCTCTTCCAGTCTCTCTCAATTTCCGGGAGATGTCTAGTTCTTTCTTGACTCTTAGAATTCGTCTCTCGTCTATGTCTGCCTGTCTGTCTGCTTCCCCCTGTGTGTGTGTGTGTGTGTGTGTGTTCCCCTCTCACAATCAGCCGATCAAAGTTACCTGTAAACACTATCATAATATCATCAGCTGTCACCTGTTCCTTCAACTACAAGTTGTACACATCACCTCACTTCCCTGTTTTATAATCTCATTTCTGTTTGAGGGGAAAAAGTAACAACATTTTACAACCGCAACAACAACAAGAGGTCAATAACAGCTTCATCACAGCATACACAGCAGCGGGTGAAAAACTAGACCAAAACACTTGTCGCTGTGGAGGGACCCTTTCAAACACTTACCCCTATCACCCCTCCACCCTGCCTTCCCTTCACCCTCCTCTACCCTCTACGCTGCCTTCCCTCCACCTTGCCTTCCCTTCACCCTCCTCTACCCTCTTCCTTCCCTCCACCCTTTGTTTCCTCATCCACCTCCCTTTTCATCATTTTTTATCCTCCACCTTCCACCCACCCACACACCCACCTACCCACCCACCCTCCACCCACCAGTCAGGGAGGGTTCGGTCCTGTCACGCCCAGCTATGTACACGACTTAATACTCTCCACGTTGTTATCTTAGACCAGGCCAACCCACCCAGGTGGGGGGTAGAGAAGGGGAGGGGGTGGGGTGGAGAGGGTGGGGGGTGGAGAGGGGTTGGGGTGGGTAGATAGAGGAGAGGATGGGTAGAAAATAAAAGAGGGAGAAGAAATGGCAGGGGGTATGTAGAAAGAGGAGTGGGAGGAAGGCAGAGCGAGAGAGGAGAAGGTAGAAATGAGAGAGGGACAGGTAGGTATAGAAGGAGAGGGGGAAGACTAGAGAAGGTGAGAGAAAAGGGAGAAGGGGGTAAGAAGATAGGGAGAGAGAAAGAGAAGAGGGAGAGAGGGAAGGAGGCAGATTTTTTTTTTTATTGGGCACTCCCCTACATCCTTGTGTAAGGTGAAGCGCAGAAGCGTTTACAGCGCCCAACAGGGAAGCATGCTAAGTTCATGCTTACCTTTATGTCTCACGAGTTAAGGGCGTAGAAGCATGAAGAGTCAGTGGTTTATGTCATGAAGTTATTGGAAGCTCCAACAACTTTCCCTGAAGACGAATTCGCAACTTTCGACTTACACCAGGTACCTACTTTACTGCTAGGTGAACAGGGACTAATGGGGCCTAGGAAGTATATCCAAACAACTTCCACCGGCCCGGGAATCGAACCCGTGACATCTCGCTTGCGAGGCAAGAACGGTACCGCATCTACCACCGATCCCCCCAAGGAGGGAAATAAAGGGTGAAAGAAAAGGGAAGAGATGGAAGGGTGAAGGGTGAATGGAAGGTTAAGTGGTAAAGGGATGAAAGGGGATGGAATGAGAGGGGATGGAATGAGAGGGGAAGGGGATGGAATGAGAGTGGAAGGGGGTGGAATGAGAGGGGAAGGGGATGGAATGAGAGTGGAAGGGGGTGGAATGAGAGGGGAAGGGGATGGGGGAAAGGGAAGGGAAGGGGCAAATCTCCTTCCCATCAGTCAGTCGCATCGTAGCCTCGTGTTTAGGGTGTAAATGTAGCTCATTACATGGCTGGCCGAGAAGACCTCTTTACGAGAGAGAGAGAGAGAGAGAGAGAGAGAGAGAGAGAGAGAGAGAGAGAGAGAGAGAGAGACTAGATTTAATTCAAGGCCATCTGGAATATAAAAAAAAAATCCCCCACCAACCTCTAGGCAGACACCGGCTAACCTCCGTGCAAAAATCAGCCAAATCCCCGCTAAATCACTAGGAAATCCCACTTAGATCAGGGTAAACGCTAAGTAAATCCCAGCTAAGCCTTCTGTAAATCCCACCACACGCCAGTTATAGCCAGATAAAAAAACAAAGTTAACGCCACACGAACGCCAGCTAACGTCACACGAACGCCAGCTAACGTCACACGAACGCCAGCTAACGCCACACGAACGCCAGCTAACGTCACACGAACGCCACACGAACGACTTCATTAAACAAACACACGTACATCGACTAAAGCCAGATGAAACACTAACTGAATGCCACGCCAACTACCACAAAATGAACGCCAGACGAACGCTAGCCAATGCCGGAGAAAGCGTAGACAGGCCGGAAGCAGGGCTAGGCTAGGCTGAAGAAGAGGAGAGAGAGAGAGAGAGAGAGAGAGAGAGAGAGAGAGAGAGAGAGAGAGAATGTCTGTGTATTTCAACATTCATGAAAAAACTAGGCCTGATCGCTACGCCTGTCTCCAAGCAAATGTCTGATCCAGTCAACCGTGCAAAGACTGGAATATATGAGACTAGGGAGAGGGAGAGGGGAGGGAGGGGAGGGGGAGGGGACAAGGAGGAAGGGGTGAATATCAAAATGATGGGAGATAAGAGGGAGGGGAGGGAAGGAGAACGGGATTGGGGTGGAGGGGAGAAGAGGGGATTGAGATTGAGGGAAGGGAGGAGAGGGAGGAGGGGAAGAAGGGAAGGAAGGATCGAGTTTGAAGGAAAAGAGGAAAGGTTAAGAGATGAAAGAAGAAGAATAGCATGAGGTAAGGTTAGGTTAGGTTAGGTTAGGTTAGGTTAAGGTTAAGCTAGGTTAAGTTAGATTTGTTTAGGTTAAGGTTATGGCCCCCGAGTGTGGCTAATGCACCACAGGGTTAAAGTCACCATCATCATCATAACTTTACTGTCACCTTATCCCAAATGCGAGAGGACTGACAGACAAAAGAGACAAACACAACGATCTGTATATTGGCGAGATTTAGCTCCCATAATACAACAACCTGGCAACATAACAATAATACACCCCATAATACAACCAATTCAAACCCTACAATACACTTTACTACTAACCACAAATACAACCTCGTGTCCAACCAACCATGAAATACAATACCATCAACATTTGCAGTGAAAAAAAAAATATATACAGGTATTCCTTTTTTTTATATGTTTTACAAGTACTCAAATGTTTTACACACACACACACACACACACACACACATATATATAAAAAATATATATATAAGAAAAACAAAAATATACAGGAAACAAAAACAAACAAACAAGGAAAACGAGCATAAAAAACATAAGCTACATCACAACGAAATGTTAAAGTAAAAAGAGAAAACAAACAAACATACACACATACACACACACACCCACCCACCCACACACACACACACACACACACACACACACACACACACACACACACACACACACACACCCACCCACCCACCCACAAGAGATACAGAATAATTAAAACTAACTTTATGTGAGACTTATAAAAAAGACATTTATGGAACCCTAAATAACAAACCCTGAGAGAGAGAGAGAGAGAGAGAGAGAGAGAGAGAGAGAGAGAGAGAGAGAGAGAGAGAGAGAGAGAGAGAGAGAGAGAGAGAGAGAGAGAGAGAGAGTAGAGAGAGAGAGAAATCACAACAAACCTAAAAAAAAAAAAAAAAAAAATATCACCCTGACCCAAGCCACAAAATAATACCTTAGCAAAACCAACACCAAAAATTTTAATATGAAAACTTTATTAGATTACAATGACATATTTGTGATCAGTTCATATATGGTGGAAAAATAAATACGGTTAAATATAATTCACTCTATCCAGGCCTCACTGAGTGTACTGATGAGTAGGTAGGAGTGTGTGTGTGTGTTATACTCTCTATCTATACGTGTATGTAAACGTATAGTACATACATATACATACCATGGTATATATACCGGCATTACATAGTGAATACATACACACGCCATTTACGTACGTACATATATTCACGTATATATACAGTACATATATGCATCATATACACACACACACACACACACACACGCACACACACACACACACACACACACACACATATTTGCATAAACATTAGGGCATAGTTTAAAGGTCAATATAAACACGAGACTCGGTACAAAAAAAAGTGATAAATGACCAGTAGATGAAACATGATAAAACGGTGGATAAAACAGGATAAAACGGTGGATAAAACAGGATAAAACGGTGGATAAAAATGGTGGATAAAACGAAATAAAACACAAAACGTGAAAGAAAAGAACCAAAAAAACGACGGATGAAAAACAATAAAACAAAGGATTAAACACACACACACACACACACACACACACACACACACACACACACACACACACACACACACACACACGAAGCCCTCGGTCAGTGCAACAAAATAAAATAGAGAAAAAAAATCCCAGAATAAAAACACACATTCCAAAATACCAAAACTACTGTAGCATGAAACACACAAATCCATAATATTTTGCCACAAGCACAGGTGCGTTGGCCAATATAACCGCGAGGGGAGGCTGGACCACACTGGACATGGATACGAGAGAGAGAGCCCCCACCCCCCCTCCACGATACTATCAGTCAGTAAAAATAAAGGTGTGTAGAGCAGGTAGGGCAGGCGACCCCCTCTACATTCCTCCCGGATTATCACACATGCCAGAGCGGAGGAGCACCACGCTTCACCCTTCCTCTTTAGGCTCTGTCAGCCTTCACACATCACCCGAGGCTCCGTCAACCCTCATACGACACTCTAGGCTCCGTTATCCCTCATACGACACTCTAGGCTCCGTCAACCCCCACACGACACCCTAGGCTCCGTTAACTCTCACACGACACCCTTGGCTCCGTTAACTCTCACACGACACCCTAGGCTCCGTCAACTCTCACACGACACACTAGGCTCCGTCAACCCTCACACGACACCCTTGGCTCCGTTAACTCTCACACGACACCTTAGGCTCCGTCAACCCTCACACGACACCCTAGGCCGGGTCAACCCTCACACGACACCTCGAGGCTCCGTCAACCCTCACACGACACCCTAGGCCCGTTAACCCTCACACGACACCCCGAGGCCTGTCAAATCTCACACGAGACCCGAGGCTCCGTCAACCCTCACACGACACCCTAGGCTCCGTCAACCCTCACACGACACCCGAGGCTCCGTCAACCCTCACACGACACCCTAGGCTCCGTCAACTCTACTTGAACCAAGCGAGTCCTTAACGTCATTCTAATAAATAAATAACTAAACAAAATTGAACTAACCAAACCTAACCAAACCTAACCAAAACTAACCTAACCAAAACTAACTTAACCAAACCTAACCAAAACTAACTTAACCAAACCTAACCAAAACTAACCTAACCAAAACCAACTTAACCAAACATAACTTAAACTAACATAAACTAATCTAACCTAACTTAAACTAACCTAACCTAACCAAAAAGGGGAAGGATAATAACAAAGCTGAAGAAGGAAGTGAAGAAAAGTGGAATAATGGAGGAAATGGTACAAGGAAGTAAGGAAGGAAGGAGATGGAACAGAAGAAGGAAGGGAGGGAGAGAGGAAAAAGGAAGGAAAGGAAGAGAGGAAGGAAGAGAGGGAGGAAGAAGGAAGGAAGAAAAGAGGTGCAATAGGAAGAACGAGAGGAAGAAGGCGGTGGAACAGGAAGAAGTAAGGAATGGAAGTAGATGGAACAAGAATGAAAGAGAAGGAAGGAAGAAAGGAAGTAGATAGAAAAGGAATGTCGAGTGAGTACCCTCCCCTTCCATCACCTGTTCCACGGGTTGTTGTGTGTATCCTCAAACCGGAAGTGAGGGAAGTGGGATGAGAGAGGGGACAGAGGGGAGAGAGAGAGGGGAGAGAGAAAGGGGGGAAGAGCGGGGACGAGAGAGGGGAAGAGGAGTTCGAGCGATTGATAGCATCCCTCCATCACCCTTTTCCCTCAATAGTATATGCAAGCCAAAACAACCTTCTCTCTCTCTCTCTCTTTTCCATCTCTCTCACCTCTGTCCCTCCCAAATACTTCCACCCCTCTCTCTTACTCATCTCCTCCCTCTCACCCACCTCCATCCCTCCTTCCCTCTCGTCATCATCCCTCTTTCCTCCCTCCCACATCCCACACTCACTCACTCACTTCCCGCCCTCTCACTCATTTCCTCCCTCTTTCCAACCTCCCTCTCTCCTCCTCCATCGCTCCCTCTCACCTCCATCCCACTCACCTCTTCACCTCGGCTCTACCTGGAGTGTGTTCCTACACTTGTGAACATCAAAGGCTTATAAATAAAGTTCCCACACTTCCTGTTGGCCCCGAGAAGGCCTACCCTTTTCTTAAGACAGGTGTAGACTAGGCCTACCTTTTTCTTAAGACAGGTGTAGACTAAGCCTACCTTTTCTTAAGACAGGTGTAGACTAAGCCTACCTTTTCTTAAGACAGGTGTAGACTAGGCCTACCTTTTTCTTAAGACAGGTGTAGACTAGGCCTACCTTTTTCTTAAGACAAGTGTAGACTAGGCCTACCTTTTTCTTAAGACAGGTGTAGACTAGGCCTACCTTTTCTTAAGACAGATGTACTGTAGATTAGACCTTCTTTATATATAACTATTAAAAGGAATCATATTGTCAGTAAGTAAAACATTTATGCTCAATAATTATCTTCAATACAAAAGATACTCTGAATTATTCAATAAGTAATAAAGAATTATTTCGTAGTTATCTTGACTACAGAATATATTAATTTATATAAAAGCAATAACGTGTCTACTGAACAGTCTGTGTTGTGGTACCGATATCCTGTTATTTTTCCTCATCACGAGCGAAAACACACACACACACACACACACACACACACACACACACATGGCAACCCTCCTCCTCCTTGAGCCACACACAGACAGACAGACACGCTGGCCCTGCCGACCATGACGCTGCCCAACTAGCGGAACTGACAGGTACAAATTGGCGGCAGGTAATTAGCATAGCGGGGTTAATACCTGGCTGGCTGGCTGGCGCGCCGGGGTGCCAGAGCCAGGTAGGCTCTCCCGGTGGCACCCGGCAGGTAATACATCCACGGATTGATGATCTCCCGACCAGGTCTCGACACGTATTCCACAAGGGATTCTCAAGACGTTTAGGCTCATCCTGGTTCATCCTAGATTTCGTAAAGACCTACTATGTATGTGTTCTACTTCATCCTGGGATTCGTAAGGCGTGGTATACGTTCTCGTTCTTCCTGGAATTCCTCCCACCCAAAATATAACATACGCATATCCTCCTTCATATTGAAATTCAAAAGACGTGCCGTACAAATGTTGTTTTTCCCAGGCTGGTAAGCGATCTGTCATGCATGTTTTGACTTCCCCCTGACCTGGAGGCCGCCTGGACGAGTGGCGGCAATCTCTCGTTTATCTCTATTTATGCCCCCCCCCCCGTGTGTGTGTGTAGCCTGGGGGCTTATTGATTTATACTTGTCCGTCCGTCTGTCCGTGGGTAACTACGTACGCCTTACAACCTTCCGAAACAAATATGAAAGCAGAATTAAGCCCAAATATATTGAGTATAGATGAGAGAATAGGTTGGCTCAGGTTGTATACTGCCACGACATTTTCCAGTTCGCTGAGAGATTTTCCAACATTTTTTCGTAATTATCCTCGGTATATTGGACTCACTAACACAACTTGTATGTATTGTTTTCGTTCACAATGTTTTTTACACACACACACATCCTCATCCTCCTCATCCACCAAACTCATCCTTCCGTTCAATCCCAAGATGGTGAAGGAATATATCGACTCCACCGTCATTAAAATTCTAAGTCAACGAATTACACACGCACAAGTACGCACACACACACACACACACACACACACACATACACACACACACACACACACGCACGCACGCACACAGTGAATGAACCTGACGAGATTATTTATAGTGTGTTGGCAGGACATTCTGCCATTCACTACTGCAGGTCGCCGAGGGGACAAAATTGGGGAAGTGGGTGGGTGGGTGGGTGGTTGGGAGGGAGGGAGGGGAGGGAGGAGGGAGGAGGGAGGGAGGAGGGAGGGAGGGGAAGAAAGAAGAGCTCTGGACAACATACCTAGATTGTGTATTTTTGTATTCTTCTTGCGAGTAATGACCGAGACATGTATGTGTGTATGTATGTATGTATGTATGTATGTATGTATGTTCTCGTTCCGATTACAGTGTTCTTTATATCTAACTTTTCTTTTGAGTCTTGTCTACATCGTTACGGTGGGGAGGGAGGGGAGGGACATGACAGACGGTATACACAATAACACACAAAACCTACACAAAATATACACAAAGATTAACACACAACCTACACATACCATAATACAGGGTTTCTATAAATGATTACCCTAAAAACATGGTTTAGTCAGGGTAAATCATTTTGAACACCCTGTATATTCAACTCTCCCCCTCCCCCCACTATACAATATAATTCTTCTCCCTGAATAAATGCATATGACGTACACCAGATATATCCCGTTCTTGATGGAGACGAACGAACTGTTTCCTGTCCCACATCTTACTCAACTTCCTGTCTCTCAGTATTTTATAGAAATATATCTCTCAGCGTCATCTTGAGTTTCATCTCCCAGTATCTTCCTCAGTTACTTGTCCCAGTATCTTTCTCAGTTCCTTGTCCCAGTATCTTCCTCAGTTCCTTGTCCCAGTACCTTCCTCAGTTTCTTGTCCCAGTATTTTCCTCAGCTCTTTGTTCTAGTATCTTCCTCAGCTCATTGTCCAAGTATCTTCCTCAGTTACTTGCCCCAGTATTTTCCTCAGCTCCTTGTCCCATCATCTTTCTCACCTTCCTGTCTCAGCGTCTTACCTACTGACCTCATGACCTTCAAGAACCAAATCCCCCAACTCTCCTCATCAGCCTTGAACACCCGAGACGCACAGCACCAATGTGTACAAACAGCACCGCTCTACACTATCAGCGGCAGGCAACAAATACTCCCGTTTGTGTGTTGTGAACCGCAGCAGTTTGTAGAAGTTGGCAGCATAAACAAACTACAGCAGCACAGCATCTGGATCAGCACCAGCAGGGTAAGCGTCAGCGGCACCATGAGAGATTAACATCAGCTTTAGGACCACCACGATCATTACCACAACAACAGCACCTGGTCAGTAGCAACACCAGGTGGCCAGTTTTTGCTACAGGTAAGAGGATGGAGCCCCCCCCCCCCACCTGCCATCATTACAATACTGAGGTGTGGCCATCAGCTGACCGACCACCACCACCACATCACCACCGCCCCTCCGTACCTTAAACAGTGCTCACAGGGGCGTCAGGGCGAAGGACACTTCAGTGGGGTACGTTGAGGCCACAAGAGTAGGGTACCAGGGAGCTGAGCCGCGAGGTACTAGGGTGAGAGGCACTTCAATGGGTACGTTGGGAGCTACTGGGTCTGGACAACTGGACTCTTTTTATTTGATCTGGGACGCTGGACCAAAAGGAAGGATGGTGGTATACGGGGACAAGAACCGTTCAGCGCCTCAGTGGTTAGGACTGGGCGATAAGCAGCCCTTAATACGGGCAGAAAGGAGCAAGAGAAACTTATTGGGGTTAAGGGTTGGGGTGTAGGGTCTAAGGGCACTTCACCTGGATGAAATGTACTCAGGGAGGGGGGGGACCTGACAGCTGAGGCATAGGTGAAGGGTACTTCTTACAGGTGAGGGGCGCCTGTGTGTGTGTGGGGGGGGCTCCCCCCCCCTCTCTCTCTCTCTGTCTCGGGGAGGAAACTATCCCATGAATGTAGAGTTCCTTGTGATGTAGAGAGACAGGTGTTGTGTTTAGGGTAGAGGTTATTATTGTTCACCTGAGGGCGCTGTTACCTGGTGGACACAATGTGATGGTAAACTACGGTCAGAAGTACACGCCTTCCTCTACTGTGCTGTTCAGTCCTGTGAGGTGCTGTGCTGTACCGTCCTGTGAGGTGCTGTGCTGTACCGTCCTGTGAGTTGCTGTGCTGTACCGTCCTGTGAGTTGCTGTGCTGTACCGTCCTGTGAGGTGCTGTGCTGTGTTGTACGCCGGTGTATTGTGGTGATCTTCATATCCTCCACTCTTAATTACACTGCATCTAGCCGTTCTACACTGTATACACTGTTCAACTATACTACTGTTTTTAGACACGCCTGAGTCGCGTCAAGCGGCATTTAACTTTTGAATAAAAATAAGGAGCAGTGAACGAGAAGTTGGGCAATTTATAGTTATTGTTGAGGGTGCGGATGAAGAGGGGAGTGTGGACCATGACCCTGGGAATGACTGCCACACGAGCAATCACAGAGCAAAATGAGGCGCTGCAATTGATAGCGTAACGTGAGTTGATGCCACGGATATTACAACACGAGGTGATTCCCCCAGAGAGTGAAACATTAAAGACGAGTCAATTGATACTGCAACATCACACAATTAAACTGAGAGTGCAAGAAGAAGCGATTCAACTGACAGTGAAACAAAAACACATCATCAGTAAGAGTGTTCACATCAAAGGAATAAATTCACTCACAACAAACACAACAAAGACAAAATAATTAAGTATAATGAGTTGAAAGACGATTAATTACAAACTCTGGCATAAAAAAACCCACACAACTAAAGCAGCCAGTTAAGTACAGAGTAAAGGGGATATTGTGAGGAGGAACAACACTAGTGGGGAGGGGTGAGGGAGGGGGTATGTGGAGGAGAGAGAGAGAGAGAGAGAGAGAGAGAGAGAGAGAGAGAGAGAGAGAGAGAGAGGTATGTAGTTGAGAAGGATGACAGAAAAATTAAAACAGATGATGATTCTAAAATGTAATGACAGATTTTTTTATTCAAGATCTTTTAGAAGATTTTGTTCATCAAGAAGAATCCAAGATGTTGTGAGAGGATACGTGAGAGGGAGAAGAGGGTGAGAGGAGAGGGAGAGGAAGAGGATACGTGGGAGATATAATTTAAGAAATGAAAGAAGAAACAAAATGGAAGAGTCTCAAGTACTGATGAAACTAAGAACATATAAAGGATTTTTAGGAAGAAAAGGATTTATGAACAAGAAATGTACGTGTGTGTGTGTGTGTGTGTGTGTGTAAGAAGAGAGAGAGTTGAAAGCTAGTAAGAGTAAGGAAGGAAAGTGATGGTGACGTGTTAGAGAAGTGAGTCTGACTGAGAAATATTGTTGGATGGTGAGGTGGTCCAGCATTCCAAATATTTGGGAATTTCTCTTGTGTAGACGGAGAAACAGACGGGAGCTATCTGGAGGAATGACAGACACAGACAGACACAGACAGTCAAATAGATTATTTTGTTTGTGAAAATGAAGGAAATGATTAAATATACAGGTGTTCCTTAAGGCTGTGTGTGTGTGTGTGTGTGTGGCACCACATCTGTCACACTGGAGGAACTATCGCACTTTTCACACGGCCACCAGTGTGAGAGGTGCTGAGGTAAGCTTGACCAATTCGCGGCTCTACTAGTGATGACGAGAGAGAGAGAGAGAGAGAGAGAGAGAAACAAGATGGTGGACGCCTTCTGGGAGACAGAGAGAGATAAAGGGAGACAGAAAGATAAGAGAGATATTGAGGGAGATATAAAAATGATGTATAAACAAGGTGACACAGAGAGATACAAAGAATGAGAGACAGAGAGACGGGGAGGTAGAAAGATATAGAGACAGGGCGAGATACACAGTGAGACACAGAAAGACAGGGAGGTAGAGAGACAGACAGGGAGACAGACAGGGAGAGACAGAGGCAGGGAGACAGAGACAGTGAGAAAGAAACAGACGCAGATACATATTTAGAGAAACAGAAATAGGGAGAAAGAGATACAGTGAAGAGTAAAGATAAGAGAGACAGACAGATTATAAAGAAACACGGACAGAGATGACAGACAGGCGCAAATAGAGACAGAAAGACGTACTGTAAGAGAAAGAGGGAAAGAAATCATGAGATAACGAAAAGAAAACAGTAAGGCAGACAACGTTGAGATAAATACACAGCGAGAGAGAGAGAGAGAGAGAGAGAGAGAGAGAGAGAGAGAGAGAGAGAGAGAGAGAGAGAGAGAGAGAGAGAGAGAGAGACCCTTACCCTACACACACTTCCTCCTCAAATCCGCCCCCTCCCCTCCCCTCCCCAACTCCTCCTTCAAAGACAAAAGTTTAGCGAAAGACAGCGAGTTACAGACGCGGGAATAGCATTATCTTCCCCCGCCACCCAAGAGAGACAGTACAGCACTATACTCCCCCACACGACTTATATATTTGGATATTTATTAATAAGGATTACACGTCCACCCTCACCTAATCAGCTCACGCACCTGACCGCTGTACAGGTGCGGCTAATAAACTGACCTGATCCCCTTTGTTCTTAGATGTTGCTTTATGGTACTGGCTGGGTTAATTAATACATTGATTTATATATATACATTAATGATTGATGATACGTACATAAATATATACACTAGAGCTATACTAATGAAATACACACACACACACACAAAGAGAGATACAAATTATATATAAATATAGATATATATATATATATATACAGTAAATATATATATAGTATGCTACTTACAAGAACTCTAGGCCAAGTTAAGTCTGTTAGTTATACGAGTGTAAAGTTTTAATGAAGTTGTCTCATGAGCCGTTCTACTTTGTTTTAGGTATTATGATAAAACATTCATACGAGAGAAACAAAATTCCAGCGATATTGTACTGTATTATAAACTAAGTCGTGCTCAGGTAGTTAGTAGTCAAGCTTACACTAATTGGTTATTTACCTGACGAGCATCTCAAAAATAATTCTTATTTACAGACATATAAACACCAGTAGTCTTAACTTGGTAAAACAAATAAATTTAGGCAGGCTTATTATCGCTATGTTCATTATCAACCACAATCTATCGACCCTGTGACCACTAATAGCCAACCACAATCTATCGACGTAATGACCACTGATAGCCAACCACAATCTATCGACCCTGTGACCACTAATAGCCAACCACAATCTATCGACGTAATGACCACTGATAGTCAACCACAATCTATCGACCCTGTGACCACTAATAGCCAACCACAATCTATCGACCCTGTGACCACTAATAACCAACCACAATCTATCGACGTAATGACCACTGACAGCCAACCACAATCTATCGACGCTGTGACCATTGATAACCAACCACAATCTATCGACACTATAACCATTGATAACCACTATTTAGCTGCGTTATAACCATTGATAGCCAACCACAATCTATCTACACCATAACCATTGATAACCACTATTTAGCTGCGTGATAACCATTAATAGCCACTATTTACCTGCGCTATAAACATTACTAACCACAACCTACCAGCGTTATGACCATCGATAACCACAATCACACACTCTTTCATAGTGACTCGCTTTTATTTGACAAACTTTTTCCAGGTAAAATTATATTGAGGTTTACTGAGCGTGTACCAACAGTGACTCTACTCTCACCGACTCACTACTCTACCGACTCACTACTCTACTGACTCACACTACTGTACTCTCACTGACTCACACTACTCCCACTCACTGACTCACTACTATACTGACTCACACTACTCCACTCTCACTGACTCACACTACTCCACTCACTGACTCACACTACTCCACTCATTGACTCACACTACTACACTCACTGACTCATACTACTACACTCACTGACTCACACTAATACTAAAGCCTCACTGACTCACCCTACTACTACAGCCCCACTGACTCACACTAATATACCCACACTGACTCATACTTTACTCACACTGACTCAGACTACTACTACTACTTCAGCCTCAATGAATCACTTCTATACCCACACTGACTCACACTACGACACCCACACTGACTCATACTTTACTCACACTGACTCAGACTACTACTACTACTTCAGCCTCAATGAATCACTTCTATACCCACACTGACTCACACTACGACACCCACACTGACTCATAACTTTACTCACACTGACTCAGACTACTACTACTACTTCAGCCTCAATGAATCACTTCTATACCCACACTGACTCACACTAGTAAACCCACACTGACTCATACTTCACTACACTTCCTCCATACACCTCACAATCGTTCACATACACACACACTACACTACAACCACTCCCGACAACCTTCCAACAATTTACAACCTTTACTACGAAATAAATGTAAATGAAAACAACATTTACAAAACAGTAAAAAAAAATTGCATATAACACTTTAATAGCCAATAATTTAATACAACCAGTAATTCTATTGTCAATAAATTGTGTAATGTATAACTATTGTATTTCTATCTATTACTATGATCTAGGTTATAAGTTCCAGTTAACCGTATCTATAGTTAAGGTAGAGTCTCAACGTATTTTTGGTGTCATTCACGGAGTCAACTTTGTGTCTGGCTGAAGTGTGCTGTCATAAGAATTCCTGAAGTGTCATATGGAAATTTGTTATTAATATATTTTAGTATGGTGTATATACTGTGTATGCTCACTGATATTATAGTGTATACAAATAAATAACTAACCTAACCTAAAAACCTAACCTAACTCAACCTGAAAACCTAACCTAACTCAACCAAAAAACCTAACCAAACTTAGCCTAACATAGCATAACCTAACCTAACCCAAAAAACCTAACCTAACCTAACCTGAAAACCTAACCTAACTCAACCTGAAAACTTAACATAACTCAACCAAAAAACCTAACCAAACTTAGCCTAATATAACATAACCTAACCTAACCCAAAAAAACCTAACCTAACTTAACCCAAAACACATAATCTGTCTTAACCAAAAAAACCTAACCTAACCTAACAAAACAATGGCGTAAGATTGTGTAAAAAGATACTATTATTATTATTATTATTACACAAAAGTTATCTGCACGTAACAAAACAACGCGGTTTATATTGTGTAAGTTAATGTCTTATACGATATTATTTACATTATTATTATACACACTTGGTTACAATATTTCTACAATAATTTCACAACTTAGCAACTTACACAATAATCTCAAACTCACCTTAAGCAATTTTTACAAGAATTTTACACATAATTTGTACAATAATTTCATACTCACCTAACCATAACCTAAGACTAACCTAATCTAACACCAACCCAGCACTAACCTAACCTAACACTAACCTAACACTAAACCAACACTAACCTACCACTAACCTAACATAAAAAAACTAACCCAAAATAAAACTAATCCAACCTAAAACTAACCTAACCTAACACTAACCTAACGTAACCAACCTGGAACAGAACACTAGAGACAGAAGTACAGGTAAGATGGATTTTACCTGTGTCCGCCCGCCCTTCACCACACTCTCACTCCCTTACCTGCGAGAGAGAGATTACCTTTAATACCTTCAATTAGATATTATTAACAGCATTATATTACCTCTTCTTCTATACACATTATACATAAACAACAACATTAAAATATATATATGTATACTACATCAGTTTTAGAGACAGAGTTTATATACTGAAATATTATATAATTCCTATTAACTCTAAGCTAAGTCTACAGGTACAGTGCAACCTCTATTTAATGGACTATATTCAGAGGAGAGTCCGCTATATCGAGGGTGCGGTATATGTGACACCTCCATCTAACGGATTATATACACGAGAAGAAAAGACCGTTATATGGAGGACTCACTGCAATATATAATCGATCCAATATAAGTAATATAAAACAGCCGATATAAACCACTTAAACATATATATATAATCTCTTTTTAGGGGCATTATATACAGTAACCAAAATAGACATAAATACCGTATATAAATTCTATTAACTCCAGACACATCATTAACACACGGGTATTATACAACCTGTCACCTGAACAACTATTATAAATTTATGGCTAATTTTTTTTCATAATTAATTCACTAAACCTGAAAATTGAATTAAAGTGAGATCAAAGAAATTAATCAAAGGTATAGTGTAATCTGTGAACATATAAATAATGTATATCTACAATATACTTATAAAGATGCACCTACAATATACTGGACTTAAAATCTTTCACAACACACCGCTCTCTCTCTCTCTCTCCCTTATACCCTGGGAAGCCACCTGTGTGTGTGTACCTGTACGTGTCGTTGACCTGGGCCAGGCAAGGGTGACCAACACGTCTCCCCTCCTTTTGGTGATGATGCAAATGTTGCTCCCTGATTCCTACGGCTCTCTCTCTCTCTATCTCTATAAAGACTGCCCGCTCATATTTTTCTTACAGTGACGATGAATTCCTACTTGTTCAAAGATCTGAGAGAGAGAGAGAGAGAGAGAGAGAGAGAGAGAGTGTGTGTGAGAGGAGGGAATGTTGTCCGGTGTGACAGTAAAAATCAAGAGGTTCCTTGTTCTTTGTTGACACCACCGCCACCATACACTTCCACCACCACCACACCATCACCCACACCACCACCATCTACACCACCTCCATCACCCACACCACACCACCACCATCACACCACACCACACCACACCATCACCCACACCATCTACACCACACCACACCATCACACCACACCATCACCTGCACCATTACCACATACAGCACCATACACACTAACTACAAACAAACGACGTAATAACGGGGTTCTTAATACCAGAATCCAAATAACGGGGTCGCCCGAAATAAAGAGGCTATCTAATAATATCTACAGGACGTAATAACAAGGTATTGGTCTAAGAGAATACAATAACGAGGTTGTAGCTACGATAAAACGGGGGTTGTCCATCATAAACACCCCGTTATATCGGAGTTATAAGTCAAACAGCAATAATAATGTTGTTCGATATATCGGGGTTGTTCCTCAATATACAGAAGGTATATATGAGGACACAATAAAGGGGTTGTCCATAATAAAAACAATAAAATAGGTAAGTTGGTGATGTGTGATGTGTGTGTGTGTGTGTGTGAACCATTCTATATAGGCCTACGTCTATAACAGGTTCAGGTGCGTAAGAAAGGTCAAGTATTACCGTTATCCATGAACTGTCCTTTGAATAAACCTTACTCTTACCTGCCCTGGCCTAACCTAACCTAACCTAACCTTACCTGCCCTGGCCTACCTCTCTTTACCTAACTCTAATATTACAGCAATTTGTTTTACCTGTCTCTCTACGTCTTTACCTTACCTTACCTTGCCTTGCCTTACCTTACCTTACCTTACCCTACCTTACCCTAACCTACCTTACCCCTACCCTACCTTACCCTACCTTACCTTACCCTACCCTACCTTACCGTACCTTACCTTACCTTACCTTACCTTACCCTAACCTACCTTACCCTACCCTACTTTACCTTACCCTACCTTACCTTACCCTACCTTACCGTACCTTACCTTACCTTACTTTAGTTTACGTACTCTAAAACCTTCCTGAACCTAACCTAACCAAGCAAACACTCCTTGTAGGTGTGTGGTGGTGGTGGTGTACGTGAGGTTCATTGTACAACACATCCTTCCTCCCACTCCAGGTACCGCCATCATAACAACGGGGGGGGAGGGCTTGATAAATGCCATAATTTCTGGGTTTAAACTCTCGAAAATTCTCACGTGAAATTGACCGTCTTGACTGAAGGTTTCCACAACATAATCTAACTGGTTCCCTTTAGGCTAAAACACGGCGATGGATTGTCAGAAATTTAGTACTTAATATTTTTTGTTCTCTTCCCTTAATAACATATCCAATTGGCTTCATTAATTCAACATACGACGGTAAATTTAAACAAAAATAATTCGCTCGTTATATCTTTTCGTCTCCATAACTGATGACCTAACAAGTGGGGTGGTGGGGGCATTATTGACTCACTAGAGGGGTTATGACACAAAGGTGGATTCTCAAACACCCCCACCATCACCCCCACCACCCACCATCACCCCCACCCCCACACTGGTGATATAACGCCTCTACATCATTTATTACAACTACTACACAAAAGACTTAAACATTAAATCTTCTTCTTAACTCTTGACCTAACAAAAGCATCCCCCCCCCCTGCATCCTTAACCAAAGATTCATTGATGGATTCTTAGAAATTCACTCCTTCAGCATTTCTCAGTACGTAGTAGTAGTAATCTCTCACACACACACACACACACACACAAACTACGGCAACCACTTAGATCGTAACGTTATATCATGGCGTTAGAGACATTATACTTACTATAACACAAACCATAACCACACGAGGCCTCAACCTATAGTGACCAGACCCCGCCCCCCCCTCAAAAAAAAAACCATTACTCTTCATATTTTGTTCCTTCAATCTCAATACACTAGCAGTTTAATAGGAAGGGTGAGTGTGAGAGAGAGGGAGAGTTCCGTTATTTCCTATTTTACACCCACTACCTGTCTCTATTACACCATTATCTCCCTATTACACCATCATATAGCTCTTATTTCCCTGTCAGTGATTGGAAATGATTGTTACTCACCATCTCCTCTAACAATCCTTTTAAGGCAATTTGCGTGGGAAGAAGTTTGTTGTTGTTGTTGTTGTTGTTGTTGTTGTTGTTGGTGGTGGTGGTGGTGGTGATGGTGATGGTGGTGTTGGTGGTGATGGTGTTGGTGGTGATGGTGTTGGTGGTGTTGGTGGTGATGGTGTTTTTGTACGGAAGTGGCCGCTCCTGTGACGCTTATTGAGACAGTATAATTGGTTTAAGGTTTATTCATCTATCCATTTATCCACCCGGTCAGACAGTTATCCATTCATCCACCCAACTAGACATCTATCCATTCAACCATCCATCCATCTTTAGTCGTTAAAATGTTCATCAAGTCAACCAGAGAACAATCCCATCAATCATCCAGTTCTGTTAAGGTCAACCATCCATCCATCATCCATCATCCATCCATCAACCTCAATGAACATCCCTCAGGTACCTGTCAATTTAACCATCACCCATCAACAACAATCATCCACTACAACCACCACAATCACCCATTATTCACCACAATCAACCAACCTATTCAGTATCTTCGCCTGGCGTACACCGAGCGCTCATTCCTACCTACGGCAGTTTACCATCAGAACCCGAGAAAGAAAGAAAGAAAGAAAGAAAGAAAGAAAGAAAGAAAGAAAGGGAATGAGAGAAGAAATGAGATAAAAGAACAAAAGATGAGGAACGAATAGGGTGAGAAAGCAGAGGAAAAGAGAGAGGGAGGTGGGGAGGGGGGGACGAAGATGGGGAGAAGAAAACGTGAGAGAGAGGAGGTAGGGGTGGAGGGAAGGAGGAGGAAGGCGAGAGAGAGAGAGAGAGAGAGAGAGAGAGAGAGAGAGAGAGAGAGAGAGGAGAAAAAGTGATGATTTAGGAGGAGTGAAGGGTGGAGGAGAGGGGAGAGGGTGTGAGGTGAGAGTGCCTAGGAGTGATGGGGGAAGAAAGAAGCAGAGAAGGAAGGGAAATAAAGGGAGGAGGGGAGGGGAAGGGAGAGGAGGAGGGGAAGGGAGGGGAGAGGAGGAGGAGGAAGAGAGGAGGGGGAAGTTCCTCATCACCATAACAAAGGTATAGATGAGAGCCTCGACCTCCCCCACCCCAGATCCATCGCCTACCTCCTCCTCCTCCTCCTCCTCCTCACCTCCTCATACCCTCTGTCTTCTACCATCCTCCTCCTCCTCCCCCCCTTCTCTCTCTCTCCTTCCTCCTCCTCACCCAACAGATCCCCACATCTATTCCTTCATCCCCACCTCTCACCTCCCCTCTCCCTCACCTCACAGACACCCACATCTCTCACCTCCTCCTCTCCCTCACCCTCACAGACACCCACATCTCTCACCTCCTCCCTCTCTCCTCACACCTCCCCCCCCACCACAGACACCCACATCTCCCACCTCCTCCCCCCTCTCCTCACCTCACAGACACCCACATCTCTCACCTCCTCCCTCTCCCCACCTCCTCCTCCCCCTTCACCCCCACAGACACCCACATCCTCCTCCCTCCCCCTCCCCCTCACCCCACAGACACCCACATCTCACCTCCTCCCCACCTCTCCCCTCTCTCCCCTCACCCCACAGGCACCCACATCTCTCACCTCCTCCCTCCTCTCCTCACCTCACAGACACTCACACATCTCACCTCCTCCCCCTCTCCCTCACCTCACAGACACCCACATCTCACCTCCTCCCTCTCCTCACCTCACAGACACTCCACCCTCTCACCTCCTCCCTCCCTCTCCCTCACCTCACAGACACCCACATCTCTCACCTCCTCCCTCTCCCTCATCTCTCCCTCTTCACACGACTTTTTAACACCGCCTCGCTTGTCGATTACATTTCCTCGACGCCCGACACACTCTTCAGCGTGTGCATGAGACCAGTGGCTGGATGATGGACAGACTGTGTGTATTTTTACTGTATGGGGGTAGTGAAGAGTTATGGCCTGAAAGCATATTGGAAGAAAATTAAAACAAAAATAAAATAAAAAATCCTCTCCTTCTCTGTGTGCGTCTGAGCTTGAGGGGAAATTGGTACGGAAAAAAAAAGAAAAGAAAGAAGAAAAAACTATGCTTCCTAGTCTCTGAGGGTCTTAGCTTGAGGGGAAATTGGTAGAAAAAACTGAGTTCTCCTCCTCCGGCCTACACTTCTCTTCATCTACGGGACTGTTTACAAAAGGTCCTTGTTTACAGAATCCTCAGCCGTCAGTCTCTGCACATACCTGAATCCTTCACCAGGTTCGCTATGATATTTTTCCTTGAGACTTAGAGAGAGAGAGAGAGAGAGAAGGAAGGAAGGAAGGAAGGAAGGAAGGAAGGAAGGAAGGAAGGAGGAGATGAGAATTTGTAAAGGACTCACTCAACACAGACAACTATGATACGTTCTTTACAATTCCTCCGGCAACTTAAAGTGAGAGCGGACCTGACGGGAGAATATACAGTTATGCGGTAGAGAATGATGAGATGCTGTATCCGCCCGGGCCGCGTGGTGGTGGTGGATGGGTAGCGTCTTCAAGCGACTGTAAACACAAACATCAGGGGAGTTTGTAAACACCTTTGGTACGTGGTGAAGACGTCTGCTGTTTTGTGTTAGGCTTCGTGTTGACTTCTACCCTGTGTGTGTGTGTGTGTGTGTGTGTGTGTGTGTGTGTGTGTGTGTGTGTGTGTGTGTGTTATGATCATCGTTTCTATACCGATGTGTGTTGTGTGTATGGTGAGGCATGGTGACCTACATTCTAAATATGACGAAGAGTTGAATCCAAGCCGAAGGAGAATCAGGTTTAAAGAGAAGCGAACAGGACAGACAAACAGACACGCTAACATGTTGTAATATAGATCATCATCATCATCATCATCATCATCATTATTGTTATTATTATCATTATATTAGTAGTAGTAGTAGTAGTATCATCATCATTATCATTTATACTCCTTGGCTGCAATATAACAACGACACATCAGACACAAACAGTACAAACAAGAGACTTAAGGTAAGGTAATAAACATGTCTACTGTCTGGCATCACTCCTTCCTCTCACTCCCCCAGAAAAACACCCCGAGATTTAAACCCCTTTTGAGCACGATGGTATAAATCACAATGCATGAAAAAGGTGCAGCGGGGAGAGATAACGTGTTACCGTATGGCTTGGGGAGATACGTGTGTCTGTCGGGGGGGGAGAGGGGGGGGGCTTTTGTGGCTGCCTGGTTTATGGGAGAATATTTAATACTATTTCTAACATTATAGTTGGTGTGTTAAGGGGAGGGAGTGCTTGGTATACGCTCTCTCTCTCTCTGCGTCTGTCTGTGTCTGTCTGTCTGTCTCTAGCGTGGCATGTGAGGGAAGGGACGCATGCACCCCAAGACACACGTGTAGACAGATGTGAATCAGTCACCTGACATGTGCAAACACTAAGAGACAGCAGCGTTATCACAGCATTTGTGGAGGCGGTGTGGTGTTGCACGAGAAAGGGGTGGTGGGGGGATGAGGTGAGGAAGGAGGGATAGAGGAGAGATGGGGAAGATAGTGATGAGGTGAGGAAGGAGAGGGGATGGAGGAGAGAGAGAGAGAGAGAGAGAGAGAGAGAGAGAGAGGGAAGGGAGAGATGAGGCGATGAAGGTGGAGTAAGATGGTAATTATATTGAGGGAGGGGAGGGGGGGAGAGGGAGGAGAGTTGGGGGAAGAGAAGTGGGGGGGTAGGGGACAGCTGTAACATCAGTGTACATGACAGACAGTGAAATATCACAGTCCTTGTATAGATCGGCAAGAGTGTCAACCTTTGGAAATTAAATCTAAATTAAGACAAAATAATCCACAGGTGAAAAATCCCGGGGTACCTGTAAATGGTCGTAAAATCCAGAATTCATATCAACACAAAACCACTTCAGTGTTATCAAATATTCCCTTCTGTTGTGAGCACCGAGTGAAGGTTCGATGTGGGTTTGGTTCTGTTTTTGTTTTTAATACCACAAGACTTAGGTTAGGTTATAATACCTCTCTCTCCACACAACCCTTTCTCCATCTCTCACTCTCCCCGACACACACTCTCTTCTAGCCCTCACCCCTCACCGTCTGCCCATCCCCTTCTCCCCCTTTCTCCCCTCCCCCCTCACCGTCTGCCCATCCCCTACTCCCCTCACTGTCTACCCATCCCTTCTCCCCTCACCGTCTGCCCATCCTTCTCCCCCCTCACCATCTGCCCATCCTTCTCCCCCTCACCGTCTGCCCATCCCCTTCTCCCCCCTGTCTGCCCATCCCTTCTCCCCTTCACCGTCTGCCCATCCCTTCCCCCCCTCACCGTCCCCATCCCTTCCCCTCACCGTCTGCCCATCCCTCTCCCCCTCACCGTCTGCTCATCCCCTTCTCCCCCTCACCGTCTGCCCATCCACTACTCCCCTCACTGTCTACCCATCCTTCTCCCCTCACCGTCTGCCCATCCCCTTCTCCCCTCACCGTCTGCCCATACACTACTCCCCCTCACTGTCTACCCATCCCTTCTCCCCCCTAACCGTCTGCCCATCCCTTCTCCCCCTCACCGTCTGCCCACCGTCTGCCCATCCCCTTCTCCCCCTCACCGTCTGCCCATCCCTACTCCCCTCACCGTCTGCTCATCCCCTTCTCCCCCCGTCTGCCCATCCCACTCCCATCCCCTTCTCCCCTCACCGTCTGCCCATCCCTTCTCCCCTCACCGTCTGCCCTCCTCCCCTCACTGTCTACCCATCCCTTCTCCCCCTAACCGTCTGCCCATCCTGCCCATCCCCTTCTCCCCCTCATCCGTCTGCCCATCAGCCCATAAACAAGAGCAAACCTTGACTGGGAGTGGTGGTGGGGAGAGGGAGAGGGCGTCCCAGGTCAGGTCGTCCACAGGTATTGAATCTAAACAGTGGTGATCAGGGCCGCCTTTGTGTTGCACCCCAGGCCAGGCGCAGACCCCCCCACCCCCGCCTAATCACTATCACCGCCCCCTCCCACACTAATATACCTACCTCCCCCCCCCTCCAGTCATATGAGACCACAGGCAGACAGACACTTGAACCAAAAGATACACAGACACTTAATTAAGATCAAGATAGTCTCTGGCAACACAGAGAAATGTATGGTCTAAAACAGCGCGCGCACACACACACACACGCACAAGACGCCGCCCAATAAGGAAACCCAGCGAGCCCAGGTAATCAGCAAGCAGATAGCCACCATGGCCAGAGGCTTATATACAGACAAGTGGATCACAGACATACACAGCCCAGCTAATCACAGCGATACAGCTCCAGGCAGCCGGAGCTCCTACCTCGAGTGTCCACCTCGGCTGCTGGAGATCACGAGATCACCACGACGATACCACTACTAGTACTCTTGATGAGGGTGTCCTAGCGTCGAGGCCAGGTAATCACCAGGTAAACAGCCTCACCTGATCATAGTTGGTGATGTGCTAAACGAGGCAAAATTTGAAGGTGTGGAAAAGCAAAGCGTTGAGGTGAGAGCCAACAGGTACACTACCTTGGGGGAACACCTGTCTGGGTTATCATCATCCACCTGTCTTCATTATTTTTTTATGTGATAATTTTTTATGCAGCCAATATTTATCTCATAAACTACCTGAATTAGCTCACAAATTACCTGCAACACCTCACTAATTACCAGAAGTGGATTACAATTTACTTGATGCAGCTCAGACAAATCACCAACATCAGCTCACATACATCACCTGAAGGAGGACTTACGTAACACACACACACACACACACACACACACACACACACACACACACACACACACACACACACACACGTATCCTACATAACCGCATGGGACTAAATTCTCCAATTTCGTTTAATCACAGTAAACAAAATCCAGGAGTCGAGTGAATTTCAGTGGCGTGGTGAAACGAGTCATTAAAAGTGTGGAAATTCGACTCTACTCGCCAAACTTACTCGACCATCCATCCCCCGCCGAACCCTCTGTTGGGGGGAAAAACAAGAGGGAAAAACACGTCGGGAAAAATCGCAAAAATACACCAGGGAAAATTATAAACTACGTGAGGGAAATTTATATATTACATCAGGGAAGTTTACAAATTTACATTGGGGAAGATTTATAAAATGTCCCAAGGAAATAAAAAAAAAAATGTCAGGGAAATGCACAGCTATGTTAGGGAAATTTACAAATTACTCTGGGGAGATTTTCCAAAATAAAACAGAAAATTACAAAATACTATCGCGTAATAAATCCTAAATCTGCCACAAGAAGAAATACGAATATACACTGATAAAATTCACCAATTACGCCGGGAAAAATATGAAAAATACGCCGGGAAAAAATCTACAAAATGCAGAGCGGGAAAATTCGCAAAATGCAAAAAAAATTATATACCTACACACATACGGAAAATTCAATTCACAAAATGCATTAAGAAAAGCTGTACAATGCCATCAGAGGAACACATTCGCCTCTACTGTGAAGGATAAATAAAAGGATAGGGGGGCGGCGAGGGAAGGGGGGGGGGGGGGGGGAGGGGGGGGGCGAGGGGGGACCTCCCCCCCAAAAAAAAACCGTCTGGAAATTTTGAAGAATTACCCGCTGGAAATATCCTGAAAATAAGGAGAAAAAGAAAGGTAAAAACTGCCGTGAATAGGAGGTGTCGTTAGGCTCCGGATCCACTATTTTAGACCACCTGAACGAGAAGGAGAATCCAAACCCAAACAAAATATTACAATAAACATTTACCAGTAGTGTTAGGACAGGTAAAACAAGGAGAGATACTGAGAAATAAGAACTTAGCTGTGTGTGTGTGTGTGTGTGTGTATGTATGTATGTATGTATGTATGTATGTATGTATGTATGTATGTATGTATGTATGTATGTATGTATGTATAGTGTTGGTTGTCGCGATGATATAAAGAAGATGTGTGTTTTTTGTTCCCCAAGTGATTGTTTTAGTCGTTTACTTTATGTACGTGTAATTGTCTCGTTTATATTCTCACGTCTTTAGCAATGGTTTGGTTAATTTGTTTCCAGGTCTTCTTGGTTCGTGTGTGTCATCTATACACCCTTTATTACTTCCTCCATCTCCCTTCCACTCTCTCCAACCCTGCTCCACTCCTCCTAACCCTGCTCCACTCCCTCTCCACACTCCCTCCTAGTTAACTACCGCCTTACACTTCCACCCTCAACTACTGTATATCCTTCTCTCTCTTCCTCCCCATACGTCCTCACAACACCTCATACCTCACCACACCCCACACCTCATACCTCACCACACCCCACACCTCATACCTCACCACACCCCACACCTCATACTTCACCACACCCCACACCTCATACCTCACCACACCCCACACCTCATACTTCACCACACCCCACACCTCATACTTTACCTCATCTTTTTAACACCCTACACCTCACTCTTCACCACAATATCTCACACTTCATGACAACACAACACCTGCTAAGACAACACCAGGAAAATTACTCGACAGAGAGAGTACACACTGAGATCTACTGTGTGGGATGAAGACAGGGACCTGAGCTTGGATTCTCAAAGGCTTTTACCTCACAATGTTCCCCTAAAGTAAAGATGTGAGAACGTATCATACTTATCTGTTTAACCTACGACTCAAAAATAGATTCTCAAAAGTACTTAAGTGAATTTTTCTTCCCAGAGATGTGAGAACGAATCTAATTTATTTACGTAAACCAAAACATATAGATAGATTTTTAAAGCTTTATATATAAACAAAAATAGACACAATAAACTACATATTAAAACACGACGAATAAAAAAAATGGCTTCGAAATGGTGCTGTGACTGTACCTTAACTGATTGCGTTCTTTAAAACCCAATTAACGTTAAGGAAATAATTAAGGTACAAATATTTAAGAAAAAAAAAATCGAGATCCTGAACGGCAAGAGTAAAGGTGAACTGTCGAAACTTTTGCAGGTAAATCCCAGGTAGTTTACGGCACAACTCCTGAGAGGCAGCGCCACGTAGGGGGATTCTCGTGAACTAATCCTTGCTAGTGACCCACCAAATTGTTAATACTCGCTTCCTGCACTGATCACCTTTCTTCTTCTTCTTCTTTTTGTCTTCTTTTTCTTCTTCGCTTCCCTCTTCTTCTTCGTCACTTCCATCTTCCTATTCTTCACTCCCCTCTTCTTCTCCGTCTTCTTCACTTCCCTCTTCTTTTCCACCTTCTTCCCAGTGTAGAAAAAAGACAGACGGTCAATCACACATACGACGACTAGTGGACGGACGAACATTAGGACTGAAGGTAGTGCAGACGGACGGACGGACGGACGGACGGACGGACGGACGGACAGACAGACAGCACGATAACCAGAAACTAACGTACGAACAACGGACGGACGGACGGACAGACAGAAGAACGAACAACACTGCAAACACCAAACCCAAAAATAATACAGCAAGTTACAGCCATTACACCTGTATTACAACACTAGTACATAACACTAATACATAAATATACATAATAAAAGACACATTACAAAGCACAGACATACAGACATACAGACATACCCGTAACACTTATATACACAAGACATCAGAAAAAAGACTGAACTCATTTACACATAATCCAAAAAATAAAATAAAAATAATTAAACTCATTAACAAAAATATACAGGTAATACCTCATTTTTTCTCGTCAGGTAAAAGAAAACGAGAACAAGTTATAATATATAATACCTGTAGGGGGAGGATGTTAATTATTATCTCAAGATATTATTATTGTTGTTGTTGTTGTTGTTCCTGGAGTGTATCTCTTGTGACAAGTTTCATTGGGAATATCTATGTCTGTCTGTCAGTCTGTCAGTTCCACTTATTTTCTACCAGTGGGGGATGTGTGTGTGTGTGTGTGTGTGTGTGTGTGTGTGTGTGTGTGTGTGCAGACAAGAGAGAACTCCAGCAGCTGGCCGCCTTTTTCGCGTCACTTTGATGAACTGTTTTACCAACTCCATGTTTACTGCCCATAAACACAAACAAACAAACAAACAAACAAAAACATACACGCACGCACACACACAGACACACGCACGCACGCGCACGCACACACACACACACACACACACACAAAACGCAGAGTTTTAGTTTTAGTTTAACAAATTTATTGACAAAGCTTGTAGTACAGTTGCCTATTCTGAGTAATTCAGTCAGGTCTTGACACTGAGGGTGGTATCACTTCTCACTGCCACGCAGGACAGAGGTTCATACACAAAGCGCAGGGGTATAAACGCCAGAAAGAAGAAAGAGGGGGAAGAGAAGAAAGAGGAGAAGGAAGGAGAGGAGGAGAAGGAAGGAGAGGAGGAGAAGCAGGAAGAGAAGGAAAAGCAGGAGGAAGAAGAGGAGGAAAAAGAGAAGGAACAAACTCTTCACTCCCTCCTGCAAAGATTTAAGGTCACCAGAGAAAACAGTGACGCATATACCGATAGGTTTTAATACTATATATCATTTGTGTAGGAGATACAACTCTCTCTAACCGTGGAAATAGCTAAATGGAAAAAAATAGTAAACACAAAAATATGTAAAAAAAAACACCAAAAAAACCGCCATGTAAAAAAAAAACACATTCATTTTGTAAAAAAACAAACAAAAAAACACCCAACCTGTAAACAGAAAGAACACGCAAACGGTAAAAACAGTAAAAAAAAACAAGCAGGCCGCCATAATGATAACGGTGAACGGACCATTGACAACGGGACGAATACTGTTATGACTGGCACTCTGTCACGCACACTTGTTCATACACACACTCATGACCCTCATACAGGGGCATACTCATACATCCCTGGGGGGGGGATGGGGAAGGGGGGGAAGAGGGGAAGGGGGGGAAGAGGGGAAGGGGGGGAAGAGGAGGAGAGGGAGGAGGAGAGAGGGAAAGGGGAGGAGGTAGGAAGAGGGAGGAGGTAGGAAAAGGGGGAAGAGGGAGGGTTTCTGTGTGTGTGTGTGTGTGTGTGTGTGTGTACGCACATTGTCGAACGAGTTAAGAGCCGAGCAAGAATATGTAGTATGTTTGAATGTGTGTATATAAAATACATAAGACATGTATGTGTAAGCATGCATGTCTTGTATGGATGAGCCAAGGGCTATGTATGTATGTGTGTAATGTATGTATGTGTATGTATGTGTGTGTGTGTATGCATGTGTGTATGTATGAATGTTAATCTCAATAATAATAATAATAATAATCTCTAACTCCCACTCCACCACCCCCCCCCATTAAACGATGCTCCCCCGTAACTCAGTTATTTAGGGAGGCGAATCACTGTAACTCTGACACTGCCCATCTGTTTAAAGTGACCAATTTTTCTGCGTCTGATAGTGTGTGTGTGTGTGTGTGTGTGTGTGTGTGTGTGTGTGTAATAATAATTAACGGTTTATTGAAAGAGCATGGCAGCCAGAAGGCTGAAAATATACAGTTACATAATTGGGGAATGTGTCTCTTGATTGACAACAAATAATATACAAGTAACATAAGTGATGCAAGTATGATATATAATAACTAGATGGGGAGACGCTCAAACTACAGGGCATTTCCAGATCGTGACAATGCAAAAAGTAAGATTGATTAGGAGTGAATACACTGGTTGATTACAAGTTATTGATAATTTTTTACAATGGTTGGGACTGGGCTGTTCTTATAGCGATCAGTTCGTGCTCGTATGGGCTGGATGCGGTTGTGGCGTCGAACAGCAATTTTCGAACGAGGGATCTCGGGTGGTAGTAGGAGCCGGTGTCGAGGATGGTGCAGAAGCTTCTCACCAAATTTGCAGATGAGGTCGTGGTGATGATCAGTGAGAGCCGAGGGGGGTCAGTGTATTGAGCGCTTCTTGATATGTGGAGTAGGAAGGGGAGAGAATAATCTTGCATGCCCTCTTTTGCACTTTTTCTAGGTGTTTACGTTGTGTGGCATTTAGGGAGGAATACCAGGTAGGGGAGACATAGGTGAGCTTGGGAAGTATGAATGTTGAGTTAACACTGATAGGAGCTCGGGAGCAGGAACTCCGAGGTACTTGAGTCGGCGGAGGAGGTGGAGACAAACTGGAGGATTTGACAACTTCACTGACGTGTGGTTTCCAATTTAGTTTGTTGTCTATGGTGACGCCGAGGAGCTTAGTGGAATCTACAACCTGGAGTGTGTTGTGAAGGGGGTGGGACAACGTCGGAGGAGAGGTTGATGTGCATAACCATGGTCTCGGTATGGTTGATGGTGATGTGGCTGTTGTTGGCCCAGTTTTGGAGACTGTTCAATAAATCCTAAAGGGCGGTATAGTTGGGAGCAGAATTGTTGACACTGATCCCAATGGTGGAGTCGTCGACATATTTCCAGAGAGCAGGGGTTTCTCTTAGGGCATCATTGATAAGCATAAGGAAGCATAGTGGTCCCATCTTGGTGCCTTGGGGGACGCCATAGGTGAGTGACTGAAAGGTGGAGACAGCCCCTCGGAAGCGTACAGCTTGGCTTCGGTTACTGAGGAAGTCTGTAAGCCATGGTATAAGACTTCTTCGAAACCCGAGGTCGATAGCTTTGTTGATGATTAAATTGTGGTCGACTAGATCGAATGCCTTGGTGAAGTTAATGAAGGCGACAGCTACAGACGTTTTTCGTTTCTCCAGATGGCGGTATATGTAGTCGAGAAAGCTGACAAGATAGTGAGTGGTGGAGGAAGTTTTCATATTACCTAATTGTTGAGGATCTACGGCGCTTGCGTGAGCGCAATGGATCGTAGCTGATTTAAGGATTGTGGGCTGGTTGATTTGGACACTGGTGACACATATGAAGTCTTCCAGTCAGCTGGGCATCTGGCTTGACTGAGGGAAGCATTGATGATGGAGCAGAGTGGTTTAGCAAGCTCCGGGGAGAACTCTTTGAAGAGTTTCATTGGTAAGTCAATGGGGGTGGTGGAGCGTTTTAACTTCAGTTTGTCCAGACGCTTTGCTACTTTACTAAGTCAGTGGGAAATGGGGCTGGTAGGTAAGCCGGGAGACTGGTTGCGTCAAGTCAGGGGGAGCGTCTGGCATATAGTAGCGAAATGGTTATTTGATTGCTCAGATGCGTCAACATTAGTGAGATGGCTAAGGAAGGGGAGGGGGTGTGTCTTATTGTTTAGTCCACAGAGTTCTTTAAGCTTACCATACCACTGACTGATATTGGTCTGCTTCAGGTGTTGCAATTTGGTTGGGTAGTGAGACTTCTTTGCAGTGCGTATTTCGCGGATGACTCGGTTGCGAAGGGACCTGTAGCGGATGTGGTCATTGAGATAAAAGGCTCTGTCTCTCTGTTGTATAAGTCTTTGATCCGAGGTGTGATCCAGGGCACATTAGCTGGGTGAGATCTGTGTGTGTGTGTGTGTGTGTGTGTGTGTGTGTGTGTGTGTCTATCTTGCTGTTGACAATGTCTGGTTTTGGGGGAATGGAAGGTACTTTGGGAGAAGAATGGACGAAGAGAGGAAGTGGAAGGAGAGGTAGAGGGAGGTAGAGAGGTGTAGGAGGGAAGAGGAGAAGTGACAGAGGGAGAAGGAAAAGATGGAAGGCAAAAAAGGGATGAAGGGGGAAGAAGGAAGGAAGGGAGGAGGGAAGGGGGGTGCTTGTGGGGGTCTGTCTGTCTGTCTGTCTGTATCCGTCTCAGGCTGTCCTATTACCGTAATCGTCTATCCACCTGCCTGTCTGTGTCTTGTTTGTTTATCATTGCCAATTAGGTTACAGTATTTACAAACAGGTCTCCCTCCCTCCCTCTCTGTCGGTGTGTCTGTCCGTCGATCTGTCCGTCTATTTCTCTATCTGTCTATCTCTCTGTCTATCTCTCTGTCTGTCTCCCCCTCTCTCTTACAGCAACACACTCGAAGACCATCACGGAGGAGGAACCATACGTCCCCAACAGGAGACACCCGTGACAATACAAAACTCTTATAATATATACAGGATCTAGTGACATGTGAACACAGTTTTCTCACTTAATCTATTAGTCTTGTTAGTGGATCCCTCCTTCCCTCCTTCCTTTCTTCCTTCTTTCCTACCCCTCCTTCTCATTATTTCATCCTTCCTACCTGTCTGCCTCCTTCTCACCACTCCCGCCTCCCTCCCTCTCTCCTTCCTTTTGTCCCCCTCACCCAGAGAATATATTTCAGTAAGTTGTTTTTCCAGGGTTGACGTCACACTTTAATACCTATATAGCTAATATTACAGGTACACCAGAGAGGCACCGAGGGAGGCACCGAGGGAGGCACCGAGGGAGGGAGTAAGGACCATAACAGAAGCACCTCGGGAAGACGAACAAAAACCGAGAGGGAGAGAGAGAGAGAGAGAGAGAGAGAGAGAGAGAGAGAGAGAGAGAGAGAGAGAGAGAGAGAGAGTAGAGGTAATGACGAGATCTACCGCCATAGTCAATAACGATAATGACCCTTAAGGGGACGCACCATCAGCTGATCGTCACGACCCGATTACAGCTAACGAGCCAATCCTGAATATCGGTCGTTTGACACGCACTTAGCTCTCATTGGCTAGCTTCAATTAAGGCTCCGAACCAACTCTTTGTTCACGCTTTTTATTCTCGTTTTTCTTTCGCTTTTCAATTCAGGGGAGACTCGCGGAACCATCATGCCATTTGTTGCTTGCTGAGGGCTATGGTGGAGAGAGAGAGAGAGAGAGAGAGAGAGAGAGATTGGAACTTAAATTAGTTGATAGATAAAAATTTGTATTCAACACACCTGTACAATCGACAAGCTTATTCAGAGGAAGACGTTTAGGTATATACTGTACCACAAGATACTTGGAGTAGATAAGACAAGGTGTACCCAAGTGTGTTTATATAATGAAGGACTCACTTAAGAGGGACACACTTAAGAGGGATACACTTAAGAGGGACTTAAGAGGGACACACTTAAGAGGGACACAATTAAGAGGGACACACTTAAAAGGGCCACACTTAAGAGGGACACACTTAAGAGGGACACAATTAAGAGGGACACATAAGAGAACACACTAAGAGGGACACACTTGGAGGACACACTAAGAGGGACACCTAAGAGGGACACACTAAGAGGGACACACTGAGAGGGACACACTTGAGGGACACACACAAGAGGGACACACTTAAAAGGGCCACACTTAAGAGGACACATAAGAGGACACACTTAAGAGGGACACATAAGAGGGACACACATAAGAGGGATACACTTAAGAGGACACACAAGAGGGACACACATAAGAGGGACACACTTAAGAGGGACACACCTAAGAGGGACACACACAAGAGGGACACACATAAGAGGGACACACTTGAGAGACACACTAAAGGGCCACAAGAGGGACACACGGGGACAAAGAGGAACACACTTAAGAGGGACACTTGAGAGGGACACACTTGAGAGGGACACACTTGAGAGGACACACATAAGAGGGAACAAGAGGGACACACTTAAGAGGGACACACTTAAGAGGAACACACTTAGAGACACACTTGAGGGACACACTTGAGAGGGACACACATAAGAGGGACACACTTGAGAGGGACACACTTGAGAGGGACACACATAAGAGGGACACACTTTAAAAGGGCCACACTTAAGAGGGACACAATTAAGAGGGACACACTTGAGAGGACACACATAAGAGGGACACACTTAAAAGGGCCACACTTAGAGGACACAATTAAGAGGCACACTTAAGAGGGACACTAAGAGGGACACATAAGAGGGACACACTTAAGAGGGACACACTTAGAGGGACATACTTAAGAGGTGGTGATATGTGGCACAAAAACATTACCTAAATATATTCTAATCATCTATCATATCACCTGAACATTACCCCCCAAACTTATTTCACCTAATGATTAAACACCCTAACGTTACCTGGTGGGGTTGTGGGGTTGTGGGGTTGGGTGGGGTGGGGTTGGGTTAGATTCTATTAGGTTAGGTTAGGTTAGGTCAGGAGTGGTTAATTTTAAGGTGATATAATCTGGGGGTTAATCTTTAGGTAGACCGATAAATGTTTAGTTAATAATCTTGCTATCAGCTTATTCAGTCTCTCAAGCAAGCAGCCTTCACCATGCAATTCGTCAACTTAAAGATCAACCTCTTTCAATTCTTTCCATTTCAACTCATCCCATCTCCTGGTCGCAGTTCTTTAATCTATCAGACTTGCGATCTTGTTTCAATTCCATCTTTCCCGCTACTCTATCTATCTATCTATCTATCTATCCATCCATCCATACATACATACAGTCTTCCATTCATCCATCCATAAATCTATCCACCCATTCATCCATCAATTCGTCCATCCATTCATCCATCGTTCGCTACTCAAGTTTCTTAATGTTTCAATTTTCCCATCTTATTCAATTCCAATCTTTTTTCTATCCTACTATCAAAGTTTCAATCAATTTCTCCAACTACTTCCTGCAATTAACTTCATTCTTCCATCCTTTATCAATCTTACAATCAATTTCTTCCATCACTTATCAATCCTACAGTCGATTTCTTTCTTCCCAATCAGTCTTACAATCACCTCATATCATCCCTCAACAAATATGTATTCAATTTCTTTCATCCATCACCAATCCATCAACTTGCTTCAACACCTTTTAATCGACCTCATCAATCTAGTCACTGTCATCAACTCCTTGTAACTACCATCAATCTTCCTTCACTCCTCAGATCAATCCTTCAATCAGAGTCGTATTATTGGGAGACGTTAAGACCCCACCCCCCACCCACCCTCATGAAGTATCAGCCCTTAACGCGCTCTCTCTCTCAGGTGGGGTCCCCTAAGCTTCCTCTTATCCGACACACACTGCTTCTGCACCGCCGAGTTTATACCTGTATTGGTTTACCTGTGGGAGGGAGGGAGAAAGGAGGGTGTGAAGGAGGTGGTAGTGTGGTGGTAGGGATGAAGAAAGAGCGGTTAGGAGGAAAAAGAGGAGGAGGTATGAAGGAAAGGAACGAATGGTAAGGAGAAAGTGGTGGTGATGGAGGAGAAAGGCAGGTGAGTGTGTGTTGGAGGGAGGGATGGAAGGAGGGAGGGAGAAAGGGACGGGGAGGAGGAGGAGGAGGAGGAGGAGGCGTTGGAGGGAAGTGAGGGAAGAGTAGTAAAGATGAGGTGGGGAAGATTTAAACACATGAGGGGTGACAACACAATGCCAGAATAAAAATGATGACAAATTAGGAACAAATTAAACAAGACAAAAAAAAGGGATGAAACGAAGGAAAAAAAAAGAAATTGAGAGGCGTAAAAAAATGGAGGAGAGTCAAGATAGAGGGAATGAAAGAAAGAATAGATGATGAGGTGAAAGGTGCATAAATGGAGAGAAAAGGCGTCAGGTGATTCAATTGATACAAATTCTTCTTCGCCTCCATCTTCTTCTTCTTCTTCTCTCAGGTTTTAGAGAGTTTTCTATCTTAGGAAAATGATGAATATGGATAAAAAGAAGAATGATGAAGGGGGTGGAAGGTGAGTAAATGGGTAAAAATGTTGGGTGGTGAGTAAGTAAACAAGGGAGAGGTGTACGAGGTGAGTCAAGGGTGAATATGAATAAGTGGGAGGGAGGGTAAGTAAGTCAGGAGAGATAACGGGGTTAAGGGTGAGTATAAGAATGTGGGGGGGAACGATAGGGAGGGGGGGGGAGGGAGAGGTAGTGAGGATGAGTCAGTCCTGATGAATGTGAGTGAGGAGGCCGAGTCAACACTACTTAAGGGGAGCTTGTGATAGGACAATATGACAGCAATGTACCGACGGAGGAGGACTAGAAAGAGAACATGATAAAGAAGAACCAAATGAGCAGAGGTAATAAGCATGAGAGAACAGAGAATAAGGATCTGCAGGGTAGGGGGGATCCCGGGCGACAAAGAAGGTCTATACACACAGGATGAGGCAAGGGGAAGGACGATAACAGGGGAACTATATGAGAGAGTTTCAACAAGGGATCTTTTGTCATCAAGCTGAACCAGTAGCTCCGGCACCCAGCCACGTGGTCCCCTTGCTAGGAGGTCCTCAGCCACCCTGCCAGCCACGTGGTCCCCCCTGCTAAGAGGTCCTCAGCCACACCTGCCAGCCACGTGGCACCCCTGTTAGAAGATCCTCAGCCACCCTGCACGCCACCCCCCCAGGTCTCAGCTACATCTGCCAGCCAATGGTCCCCACAATCCTGGAGGCGTCCTCAGTCACACCTGCCAACACAAAGCCCACAGAAGGTCCTCAGCCACACCTGCCAGCTATGTGGTTCCCGCCCGAACGTCCTACGCTATCCTGTCAGCCAATTTAAAGTTCCAGCCCGGAGGTCCTAAACCAATCCGTCAATCACGTAGCCCCTACCAGAAAGTCTTCAGTCACCTCCTGTTAGCTTCCAGAAGGCCTTGAGCCTGCAGGGGCCAAGCTGTCCTTACACGAAGGTCCTCAATCACCCTTGTCAAGCTCCCCGGCCAAAAGAGAACAAACACGCCTCCAACAAATTAGCCTTCAACTTCCTTCTCTCTTCCTCTTCACTTCAGATGCTAATCAGATCTACAAGTTGCGGTGCACACAATCTTCAGCCCCAATCCATCAGCAAAAAGACGCAGGAATATCCAGTAACTTTGTGTATCAAGACCCTTCTCTTCACTGCCAATGGTAATAGCATCTTGGAATGGAAACTCATCACCATCATCATCCAGCACAAACAAGAAACAACACAAAATGCTTTCAGTGAAGTTTTAACTTTTCTTATAACAAGTTTGTAGACTTCGGTAATGTCTCCTGTCTTAAAATTGTAAACAAAGGCAATCCCGACTGGAAAAATCTTCTCTCGAGGCTAAAGTTGACAACCAACCTACGTAAATAACTGATGCAACACTGTAAATACCAGAAACTCGAGACTGTAAATAAAAACCTGATCATTATTCACCATCTCCAACGAAGTAAACACAACTAATCCAATAACGCAAACAAAAACTTTAATAATGTAAACAAGAAACTCAAGGAACAAAAGAAGCCCACTGATGTGAACATTTTACCAAGGATGTAAACAAGAAATCCAGGGAAGAAAACAAAATCCCCACTATGTAAACAAAAGCCCAACGGATGAAAAAAAAAACAAGAAATAAAATACTGCCAACCAGAAATTCAACGATGTATGAAACAAGAAAGAAAGGAAAACGAAGACAAAGACAATAAAAAAAGAGGAAAAAGACAAACAAATAAAAAGAAAGAGAGAGAGCGAGAGATGGGCAACAGAACAAGAAAAAAAGAGACAAATGCAATAAAACAAAGAGAGAAAGTAACGCAGGCGACAAATGGAAGAGAGAGAGAGAGAGAGAGGTCTGGGCTTGTTGTCTTGCCTAGGGCGCGTGTGAAAGATGTGAGGCTGCGAACTGGAAATAAAACCGCGAGAGTGAGAGGAGAGGAAGCAGAGAGAGAGGGAAGGAGGGAGGCAGGGAGGGGAGGGGAGGGAGACAGGAGGGAAAAACGGATATAGGGGGGTGGAGGGAGATTGAGAAATGAGAGAATTGAGGGAAGAGAGGGGACGGGAGGAGAAAGAACAGGGGAGAGAGAGGAAGGAGGGGGAGGAGAGAAAGAGAGAGGGAGAGGCGATATAAATAATGGTGTGGAGGGGTTACAAATTAGATCTTAAGGGGGAGAGGGGTCTATCGGGGCGTGGTTAAGTGAGGGGGGGCTTGCCGGGGGCGTGGGCGGCGAGGGGGGGGTCAGAGAGGAGGAGGTGGAAGGGCCTTAGAGGGGAGGGGAGAGGGGAAGATGGCAGTCACTTTGGGGAGGTGCTGGTGGTGGTGGTGGAGGGGTGGTGGAGGGAGATGGTGGTGGAGGAGATGGTGGTGGAGGGGATGGTGGTGCTGGAGAGGCAGGGTTGTGCGGTAGTGTTGGTAGTAATGTGGGGAGGTTAGTGGTGGTGGAGGGAGGTCAGGTGGGGGTGTATAGGTGGTGTTGGTGGAAGGGGAGAATGGAGGTAACTGGGGGGGGCGTGGCTTGGGAGCAAATCAGAAGTAAGGGCGTGGTAGATGACCCCGGAGAGGGTGGTGGTAAACTGAAGAGGGAGGGCTGGGGAGTAACGTAGACACTGGGGGAAATTGGGTTCCCTGGAGGTTTGGGGAGCCCAGATATGTGGGGGAGGCCTAGAGGCATGGGTGAAGGAGGAAGGAGGGGAGAGAGGGAAGGAGGGGAGAGAGGGAAGGAGGGGAGAGAGGGAGGGAGGGTAGAGAGGGAGAGAGGGAAGGAGGGGAGGAGAAGGGAGAGGGAAGTGAGGAGGGGAGCATCAAGGCGCGCCCCTCCCCAGTAGGTTGGCAGTAAACTGGTCTTAAGGGAGCCCACACCAGCGACCTCGCGCGGAAAATAATCTCCCGTCGGATGGGTAACAAGGAAGGCAGGCGCTCTGGGGAACCTTATGGGGAGACTGTGCGTCTAGAGGAGCCTCGAGGGTGGTATTCCTGCGTCTAGGTGAGTCTCCAGAAGCCTTAAGACACGATGTTCACATTTTGGGGAGTCTATGGAAGCCTTAAGACGGTGTATCCATGACTAGAGAGGTCCTGGGAGAGCCTTGAGATGGTCTATATACGTCTGGCAGAGTCTAAGAAGCCTCCAAGTAGCACGATCACGTTTTTGCGCACCATGGGGTTAGTGATGGAGCCTCAAGACACTGTGATCACGTGTATGGAAGCCTCAAGACACTGTGATCACGTGTAAGGAAGCCTCAAGACACTGTGATCACGTGTAAGGAAGCCTCAAGACACTGTGATCACGTATGAAGCCTACACACTGTGATCACGTGTATGAAGCCTGCCATATCGTGATCACGTATGGAGTTTCCCAAGACACTGTGATCACGTATGGAAGCCTCAAGACACCGTGATCACGTGTATGGAAGCCGCAAGACACTGTGATCAAGTGTAAGGAAGCCTCAAGACACTGTGATCAGGTGTAAGGAAGCCTCAAGACACTGTGATCAGGTGTAAGGAAGCCTCAAGACACTGTGATCACGTGTAAGGAAGCCTCAAGACACTGTGATCAAGTGTAAGGAAGCCTCAAGACACTGTGATCACGTGTAAGGAAGCCTCAAGACACTGTGATCACGTGTAAGGAAGCCTCAAGACACTGTGATCAAGTGTAAGGAAGCCTCAAGACACTGTGATCACGTGTAAGGAAGCCTCAAGACACTGTGATCAAGTGTAAGGAAGCCTCAAGACACTGTGATCACGTGTAAGGAAGCCTCAAGACACTGTGATCAAGTGTATGGAAGCCTCAAGACACTGTGATCACGTGTAAGTGGAAGCCTCTCTAAGACACTGTGATCAGGTGTAAGGAAGCCTAAGACACTGTGATCAGGTGTAAGGAAGCCGCAAGACACTGTGATGACGTGTATGGAAGCCTCAAGACACTGCACTGCGTGTAAGAAGCCTAAAGACACTGTGATCAGGTGTAAGGAAGCCGCAAGACACTGTGATCAGGTGTAAGGAAGCCGCAAGACACTGTGATCAGGTGTAAGGAGGCCTGAAGACATGATCAGGTGGGAAGTGAAGCCCCAAGACACTGTGATCAGGTGTAAGTGTGCTTCCCTGAAGACACCGTGATCAAGCAAGGAAGCCCCAAGACACTGTGATCATGTAAGGAAGCCCCCAAGACACTGTGATCAGGTGTAAGGAAGCCTGGAAGACACTGTGATCAGGTGTAAGGAAGCCTCAAGACACTGTGGATCAAAGTGTGGGTGCAGCCTCAAGACACTGTGATCATGCAAGGAAGCCCCAAGACACTGCGATCAGGTGTAAGTGAAGCCTGGAAGACACTGTGATCAGGCAAGGAAGCCTGAAGACACTGGGTGATCAGGTGTAAGGAAGCCCTGCCATACCGTGATCAAGTGTAAGGAAAGCCCCAGGACACTGTGATCAGGTGTAAGGAAGCCTCAAGACACGTGATCAGGTGGCAGCTTCCTGGAAGACACTGGGCAGGATCAGGTGTAAGGAAGCCTCAAGACACTGTGATCACGTGTAAGGAAGCCCCTGGCACACTGTGATCAGGTGTAAGGGAAGCCGCAAGACACTGTGGATCAGTGTGGGTGAAGCCTGAAGACACTGTGATCAGGTAAGGAAGCTTCTCCCAAGACACTGCATCGTGTGTGGGCGGGAAGCCGCAAGACACTGTGATCACGTGTAAGGAAGCCTCAAGACACTGTGATCAAGTGTAAGGAAGCCTCAATACACTGTGATCACGTGTAAGGAAGCCTCAAGACACTGTGATGACGTGCAGGGAAGCCTCAAGACACTGTGATCACGTGTAAGGAAGCCTCAAGACACTGTGATCAAGTGTAAGGAAGCCTCAAGACACTGTGATCACGTGTAAGGAAGCCTCAAGACACTGTGATGACGTGCAGGGAAGCCTCCAGACGGTGGTGTACAGGAAGCTCTCACCATCTTCACGAGACAAAGGATAATAGTAAACTTCCAGAACTCAAGACATTCAAGAATCTTATGAATATTTATATGACAGGTAACAGCAAGATGCCGTGTGTGTGTGTGTGTGTGTGTGTGTGTGTGTGTGTGTGTGTGTGTGTGTGTGTGTGTGTGTGTGTGTGTGTGTGCGAGTAAAACAACATTATTAATAGGGTCACTCTTATATAATGGACTATTTTTATTGACTTGTTGACATCTGGCGGTATGAGAACTTGCTGGACTGCAACACTTTTATGTATGCAGCGCTCACTAACACACACACACACACACACACACACACACACACACCAGGCCTGACGTCCGTATGATTCTACTCCCCACACTTCAATTCGGTATTTACTTTTTTTAATCCTAATATCCTCAGTTTTCCTTCCGTGTGTTGGCATAGGAGAGAGAGAGAGAGAGAGGGGAGAGAGAGAGAGAGAGAGAGAGAGAGAGAGAGAGAGAGAGGTAGAGAGAGAGAGAGAGAGAGAGAGAGAGAGAGAGAGAGAGGAGGAAAGGGGATATGGGTCACAGAGAAAGACAAACACACACAAAAAAAAACCAGGAAACAGGAAGTGTGAGGATAAGGCCTGGATCAATTTCTTGAAGAACGACCATTAAGATGAGCTGTGGCCCAAGTTTACTGAGGCGTGTGAGGACGAAGAGAGAGAGAGAGAGAGAGAGAGAGAGAGAGAGAGAGAGTGAGACAGACAGCCATAGAGACAGAGGGACAGAGGATGAGAGAAGACAGACAGACACCGAGATAATGTGACTGCTAAGACACTTTATTTGTCCATAATATCATCCAAACTATGTAAACAAATTAACAAAGACAGACAAACAGACATACAGACAAGAGACAATGTAAAAAGCTAAAGAAATGAAACATAAAGAAGAATTAGTAAAGACAGAATAAAGAGATTAAGAAAATACACCTAAAAGAAACTATATATAAAGTAAACGAATAAAGAAACAAAGGAGAGGAAAAGAAAGTACAGGTAGACGTATAAAGAGAAAGCCGAAGTTATAAAGAAAGTACAAAGGATTGAAGAGAAAGGGAATGAAAATAAAAGGTAAAAAAAAAGTTCAAGAGAAAGGAAATGAAAATATGAGTAAATAGAAGAAAAATAACAAAAGATAAGAATAACAAAAAATTAAGAAACCTTTAAAAAAGACGGATGGAGGAACACACACACACACACACACACACACACACACACACACACTACATCCTTGACCACCGAAGGGTCAAGACGTACCTGGCGCTCCTCTCGGAGCAGCCAGGTCAACTGTTAAGTTGGCCCATACCAACCCCCTCCCCTGAACCCTCCTCCCCACCGGAATATCAACAAGTTCTCGCCAGAAGTTACTATTTCATTTAGGAATGGAACGAAACCAGTGTTAAACAGAGGTGAACAGTGGTGAACAGTGCTTAAGTCAGTGAGAACAACTCAACAGTAACAGTCGCACCCAAGTTAACCTTCACACAGTGAGGTCCCAGGTACCCAGTGATAACGGCCCGTGAGACCCAACAACCAGCGATGTGTTAATCCGTCTACGATAGGAAGGCCTGGGACCACACCTCACTCATATAACACCGTCTGTGAGGGAATTACTACACCACGTGAGGCCCCGCATAACACCATCTATGAGGGAATTACTACACCACGTGAGGCCCCTCATAACACCATCTGTGAGGAAACTACTACACCACGTGAGGCCCCTCATAACACCATATGTGAAGGAGTTACTACACCACGTGAGGCCCCGCATAACACCATCTGTGAGGGAAGATGGCACCACGTGAGGCCCTCATAACACCCATCTTGGAGGAATTGACACACCACGTGAGGCCCCTCATAACACCATCTGTTGGAGGGAATTACTACACTCACGTCAGGTCCTCATAACACCATCTGTGAGGGAGTTACTACACCACGTGAGGTCCCACATAACAACAACTGTGAGGGAATTATTACACCACGTGAGGTCCCTCATAACACCATCTGTGAGGGAATTACTACACCACGTGAGGGCCCTCATAACACCATCTGTGAGGGAATTACTTCACCACGTCAGGCTCCTCATAACACCGTCTGTGAGGGAGTTACTACACCACGTGAGGTCCCTCATAACACCATCTGTGAGGGAGTTACTACACCACGTGAGGTCCCACATAACACCATCTGTGTGGGAGTTACTACACCACGTGTTTGCTGTTCAACACCTACAATATTCTGTATAACTACTGTATGTTCCTTCACCTTTCTAATGAAGGCTTTGTTAAACCACCTAATGTATGTAATAAGTCATTTATGTTCAATGTATATTTTCAGCCTTCGGGCTGCAGAACTTTTTTCAATAAACCGTTAATTATTATTATTACATATTATTACACACACACACACACACACACCTTCAGGTGACGCGATGAGAGCAAGAAAGAGGAGGGAGGAGGAGGAGGAGGAGGAGGAGGAGGAGGAGGAGGAGGAGGAGGAGGAGGAGGAGGAGGAGGAGGAGGAGGAGGAATAGGGAAGAGAAGAAGGGGGAGGGGGATAACGAGAACATGAGAAACAAAGTGAACACGCTAAGGTACAGGTAAAGTGAACAGGTAAAGCCAGGATAATAATGAAAATACATTACCTGGGAAGATGGGTGTCAGCAGGTGAAATTGGCACTCCCAGGATTTACTGGAGGTGAGAGAAGAAAGGGAGGAGAAGGATGAGCAAGTGAGTGAGAGAGAGAGAGAGAGAGAGAGAGAGAGAGAGAGAGAGATTGGTGAAAGAAAGAAAAAGTGCATCATTTGTAAGATACTGTCAACATCTCCATCATTTCCACTTCTTCATCTCCAAAATCTCCTTACGTCCAACACCTCCTCATCTCCAACACCACCTCACCTCCAACACTTCATCTCCAACACCTCCTCATCTCCTCCAACACCACCTCATCTCCAACATCTCCTCACCTCCATCGCATCCTCATCTCCACCACATCTTTATCTCCAGCATCATCTTACCTCCAGCTGTCTCCTCTCTACCTGGGCAGGTAACTGAGTGGAAGGGAACTGCATCGCCTAAAATATTGATGACATGAATTACTGGTGATGGGAAGGGAAGGGAAGGGAAGATGTTGAGAAGGTAAGAGGATGAACTGAGTAGAGAGTGAGAAGGAAAAGAGACGATAGGAAGGGAGTGAAAGAGATGGCGGAAGGGAATTGTGGAAGAGTGACAAGGAAAGGGAAAAATGGACGGTGAGGGACGAAGAGAGAAAAAAGAGAGAGAATGAGAGGAAGAGAAAATAAGGGAAAGGGAAGGAGGAAGATATGAGGTATAAAAATGTATGGCAGAGGAAGAGAAGTGATGGAAGGGGAGGAAAAGGATGGATAAGAAGGAAGAAGAGAAGAGAAACGGAAACAGATTGCCCACGGAAACGGAAAAAAAAGAGGGGATGAATGGGCAATGACCTAGCTATGACCTGGCGTGACCTAGCGTGACCTGGTTGGGGAAAGAGTGGGGAGGAGCTCATGTTTAATGGCTCTTCCTCCTCCTCCTCCCCATCTCCCCCAAGCTAGTCAAAGAAATGTAGTGGAGCTCCTTTACTCTATCAATATTTGTGGGATACATAGTGAGTAAACATGAGAAGTAAACATCCCCACACGACCCCTATTAACACCTGTCATACACCTGTCAATCTCCTCCCCACCACTATCACCCTCTACCTCCTCCCCAGCACCACTACCATCACCCCTTTCCACCTCCCTCCCCACCACCACCACCACACGCCCTCCTCCCATTAATACCACCACCACTACTCCCTCCTCCTCCTTCCCACCACCACTATCTCCCCCTTTCTCCTCTTCTACCCCGCCACTGTACCACTCCTCCCCAACAATCCAGAGAAAGAAAGAAAGAAAGAAAGAAAGAAAGAAAGAAAGAAAGAAAGAAAGACAGAAAGAAAGAAAAAAACAGGCATGCTATAAAACCTCCCACATGATCTCAGTCCTCCCACGCACTTCCTCAGGGTGATGAAAACAAACCTCCAAGCAATCCTGCCTTCAATATGTGTGTGTGTGTGTGTGTGTGTGTGTGTGTGTGTGTGTGTGTGTGTGTGTGTGTGTCTCGTGGGATCAAAAAGTCGAAAAAAGTTATTTGCTTGAAGAACTGAATCCTCCTCCAGGTGGATCGAGAAATCTATATACCCAGACACCTTACAAGTGCTAACTAACTAACTAACTAACTAACTAACTAACTAACTAACTAACTAACTCACTCACTCACTAACTAACTAACTAACTAACTAACTAACTAACTGACTAACTAACTCACTAACTAAGTAAATAACTAACTAACTAAGTAAATCATTGACAAACTAACTAATTAACTGACTAACTAATTGACAACTTAACTTACACACCTGAAACTAACTAACTAACTAACTACGGTAACTCTCTCTCTGATGATAAACACACACACTAACGTCATCATAACCAACCATGGAAACTGAACCATAAATAAGGAATAGTCGGACATGATGTGCTTGGAGGCTCTGAGAGACTGACCAGTGCATGTCTGAGGTGCTCACGCGACCACACCTATCCTCACCCCACCCCACCCGACCCCACAACCCCTCCCCCCTATCATCACCAGACCCTACCACCATAGCGCCCATCCCCATCCCACCATCACCACGCCCACCTTCACCCTCACCACACTCCTCCCACCATCACCTCGCCCATTCTCACCCTCCTACCATTACCACACCTACTCTCACCCAACAACCACCACGCCCACCTTCACCACACCCACCCTACCACCATTACAACACCCTACCCTAACCTCCCACCCATAACACACCCACACAAACACCTTGTATTATAACATTCCACCTACCCTGTACTCCCTACGTTTAAAGCAGCAGGCCTCTTATGTTATCTAAACCTGATCAAACTGCACCAAAGCTAACCTAATTTAAACCTGACTTAAATCTAACCTAAACTTAACCATTCTCATCGAAGGCCGACAGCTGCAACCTAACCTAACCTAACTCAACCTAACCTAACCTACCTCAACCTAACCTAACCTACCTCAACCTCACCTAACCCTATCCCAGACCTGGAGATGAAGGACGAGACAGACATGAGGTAAACCGGATACAACCTTAGCTTCTCTAATCTATCCTTACCTCACCCTTCTCAGGTTCATCCCAAACCTTGACAGTGAGGAGGAAGATTTTACTCTCTCTCTCAACCCATTTGAACCTTCAGTATTAGACGTAACACATCAATAGAAATATACCCAACAATACCCAGTCATACAGGTGGTGGGGGAATTGTATTTTCCCCATCCAAATATTATTCCGCAACTGTCCAGTCTGTAAGGAGGTCGCTTACACTCCACAACCAGATACATCACTTTGTATACACCGACAAAGGCGACTGGAGAGGGCAGGTGTGTAGGTGGCAAGCAGGTGTGTAGGTGACAAGCAGGTGTGTAGGTGACAAGCAGGTGTGTAGTCTTACCTAACACAGACAGAAATGCACAGACAAAGGGGACTGGGGAGGGCAGGTGTGGAGGTGGCAAACGGGTGTGTAGGTGACAAGCAGGTGTGTAGGTGACAAGCAGGTGTGTAGTCTTACCTAACACAGACAGAAATACACAGACAAAGGCAACTGGGGAGGGCAGGTGTGTCGGTGACAAACAGGTGTGTAGTCTTACCTAACACAGAAATGCACAAACAAAAGCGACTGTGGCAAGCAGGTGTGTAATCTACCTAACACAGCTACAAATGCAGATAGATAGACAGACAAAGCAACACTGCACAGGAATCTTGTCTCATTAAATACGACCAATACGACCGCTGTTTACAAGCACAAGATGGAGGAGGAGGAGGGAGGAGGAGACGGTGAAGGTGGTGTCGACTGAGCACCTCACACATGACAACTAACCCACACAACGTCAACAATAGCTCAATCTCGGGCCGTGAGACGCAAGAGGGTGATGGTAGTGGTGGTAGGGGGGAGTGGTGGTAGGGTAGGTGGTGGTAGGTGAATTGATGGTAGTGGTGGTAGCGGGGAGTGGCGGTAGTGGTGGTAGATGGTAGTGGTGGTAGGGGGGAGTGGTGGTAGGGTAGGTGGTGGTAGGTGAATTGATGGTAGTGGTGGTAGCGGGGAGTGGCGGTAGTGGTGGTAGAGGGAGTGGTGGGAGTTGTTGTGGTGGCGGGGGGCTGTGCCAGTGGGCCAGACTCCTGATAGAAGAGGTACAGAGTTGGCATACATGACTTCATCTCTCTCTTTCTCACACACACACAAAACAGAGGCGGTGGCGGGATATTTATGTAAGTTACACTATGCACATGCAAATATGCGTGTGCTTGAATACTAAGTTTGCGAGACGCACCTGCAGACCCGCCCGACCACACACACACACACACACACACACACACATACACACACACACACACACACACCAGTACAGGGTATATTACAGTAACTAGAGTGAATACAAAACGCTCCTCTTCTATCATAACATAACCGCTCCTTTTTTACGAGGCGCCATGTCCGGCACGGTGTTGTGAGTAGCATTATCTTAAACAAATAAATCATTTTTTATAATAACTTAACATATAACAAAAAAAATAAAATAAAATAATAATAATAATAATAATACCGGTAATAATAATAATAATAATAATAATAATAATAATAATAATAATAATAATAATAATAATAATACCGTTATATCAATAATAATAATAATAATTCATCTCTCCTCTACGGGTACATCATTCACACAGTTCTCCTCCACGAGCAAAACACAAACCATAAAAGTTCGTGTTTATTCCTGTCTTAAGGTACGACAACAACTGGTTATTGTTGGAGTTGGTGTTGTGACAGAGGGGGCAGACTACCTCAGCCATTCTTGAGTTTTATAATGAATCTTTTTAATCAGTTCTCACTATTCACCGTTTTAATTGTTAATAAATGTGAGGAAATATTGTGACTGACTGACGAACTGACTGACTGACGGACACTTTAATACTACAATCATGGGTCTGAACTTTCTACCAATCGTAAGTTCAATCTTTTTTCCCGCTAAACTGGATGATAAGAGACACCATCTAGTTACGGTTGTCAAGGGACTTTCGGCGTTATTCTTACCGACTGTCTTTGTGTTGTAGCTAAAGTGAGTCAGTTAGATGCGTCCTCACATCTCCAGAGAAAAGAGGGAAAAGTTTAACGGGGGAACCTCTGAACACCCGTACCTCAGGGTGTATATATTTGGGTACAATATAGAGAGGCGGCGGTCGAGGTCCTCCCCAGCAGTAGTGAGGAGGACTCGTGAAGCAGGAGCAACAAGGGTTTTAATCAGTCTCTCACCAGGACTGAGTGACACTTTGCTTAACCGGATCGATGAAGGAGGGGGAGGGGGGTTGGTGAGGGTAGGGGGGTCAGCGTTGCAAGTTTTCCTGCAGAAAGTTTCTAAAGGAGGTGTTTATGTTGCAAGGGACGACTGGAGTTGGAGGGAGAGAGGGAGGGAGGGGAATACGTTCATCTTGCCTGACACATCCTCTTGGGAAACAGGGGGGACTGTCTTGATTATCTCTGGGGGAAGAGGGTGTTGTCTAGAGTTACTTTTGGATTAGGAGGGATTACGATGTCTCTACCCCCTCCCCTACCACCACCTATACTCGCCTCAAGGTGTGAGAGAGAGAGAGAGAGAGAGAGAGAGAGAGAGAGAGAGAGAGAGAGAGAGAGAGGTCTATCCCTTACTCTCAGGGGACAAGAGGGAAGCGATGTTACAGGCGGTGTACCTTGCTGTTGGGATTAAGTCTGTTCTTAACTTGTTCTGCTGAGGGAATAAACTAACTCTTACCTCACCTTGTATCATCGAGTCCTTTACATGACATCCCTTCTCATATGTGCATTTAAACACATCATTCACTTCCCCTCCATAACTCTAACCATATTACAGTCCCATCAATATAAAGCTCTAAACACGATTAGTTCCCTCCCTCTAAATACGATTTGTTTCCCTCCAAGCCCTCAACCTGACACACAGTTCCACTCAAGCACAAACTCCAATCGTAATCAGTTCCCTTCCAAGCCCTCAACCTGACACAGTTCCACTCAAGCACAAACTCCAATCGTAATCAGTTCCTTTCCAAGCCCTCAACCTGACACACAGTTCCACTCAAGCACAAACTCAATCGTAATCAGTTCCTTCCAAGCCCTCAACCTGACACACAGTTCCACTCAAGCACAAACTCAATCGTAATCAGTTCCTTCCAAGTCCTCAACCTGACACAGTTCCACTCAAGCACAACTCCAATCGTAATCAGTTCCTTCCAAGTCCTCAACCTGACACACAGTTCCACTCAAGCACAAACTCCAATCGTAATTAGTTCCCTTCCAAGCCCTCAACCTGACACAGTTCCACTCAAGCACAAACTCCAATCGTAATCAGTTCCCTTCCAAGCCCTCAACCTGACACACAGTTCCACTCAAGCACAAACTCCAATCGTAATCAGTTCCCTTCCAAGCCCTCAACCTGACACACAGTTATGCACATACACTCACAACACACCCACCCTGTCCAACAGAGACAAAATCCTAGACGAGGTTTAACGTTCATGGGGGTCACTAGAGAGGTTTAACATTCATGGGGGTCACTAGAGAGGGTCAACGTTCATGGGGGTCACTAGAGAGGGTCAACATTCATGGGGGTCACTAGAGAGGGTCAACGTTCACTTGACCTCCAAAATCCGTGAACCCTGACCCGGATACCTGACAACAGATGGACTCCTGACTAACACCACCCTAGCATATCCTTCACACACACACACACACACACACACACACACCTCCCTCAAGGATACATATACTAATCTGCTTACAGGTACGTAGGAGCCATAAAGTTTACCTGTAGATTATTAAGTGGGAGTTTACCTTGGAGATGTATACTAAATGACCGTCAAGGACTATATCAAGGAAGAACTTACTCAACAGATATACCACAAGGATATACCTGGAGCTTGTCAAGGAGAGTTCATCTGGAAGTTGGAGCTGGGCCATAAAGTTAACATAAGGTGCTCAAGGGGACACAAGCTGCTCAGGGGGAAGTTTACCTTTACACTTGGTAGTTTAGACACACCTAGAATATGTAAATTGGCAAGTTCACCTGGATCTGCCCTGGACTTCATAAATCTTGTAAACGACCCGAGACTCTATGTAAATGGAAAATCCAGCTATCTGATCAACACAGTCTGGGCAGTCAAGTGAAAACAGATACTATCATTATTCTTCAACAAACAACTTACTCATACCTAAAGTTACAAAAATAAAAATAAATCAAATCCCAACTAATTTAAAAACAGTAAACACAGGTAATTGTTCCTCTGATGGTAAGACACGATGTATTAATATAAGGTCTACAATGTGCCACTCACTATCGGTCCAATAAATAATGGATTCCGATCTAGAGGAGAACGTTTCGAGTAATCTGTAATTCGGATCCGCATTCCTGTGAAACCAGCCGTCGAGATTTAGCAAATGGATCCCGTTAGTGGTGAATATTTCAGCTGTTACGTTAGAGCTCCTCGTAACTGTTGCTCGGAAGATAAAGGGAGGTAAACAAATACTTCTCTGGTTTAAATAGCTTCCGTATAGGCATGTCACTACCGGGCATAAGAAAGACGGGGGTGGGTAAACGTTCGCCTGGCGTAGCTACCATAAAAGTGTCACAGCAGGATGGAGGAGATAAAATTCTGGCGCCGTTTCATTGACACTGGGGCCTATAAAACCAGAGCCAGTCGGGAAATAACACATGGATCCCGTATACTGACGAATATTTGGGTTTGTGTTTTGGTGGTGGGGAGGAGGTGGGTGGAAACTATTCGTGTGAGAGACAGCATGATGGTAAACCTCGGGCTAATGAAGATCATGTAATGTTATCATGTGTGAGACTAAACAATGTGGGGACCTGTGATGGAGTGAGGAAGACGATGAAGATGAGAGGACAACGGAAAAGCGGAGGAGGAAAAGAAGTAGAGAGAAAAAAGAAGGAAGGAAGGAACATCACCATCATCACCACCACAACACTGACAACATCAACATCATCAGAGGCAGAAGAAACACGACACGACGCACCTAAAATCGTAACCCAGCTTCCCTCAAGTACCACCAGACCTCGGCATATCGGCGCCCCTCACATGACTTAATGAAACTCCGAACCTGATCCTCTCTCAACCTATACCTAGTTTCCCCTTCGACAGATCAAGACACGTAAACACCCCCAGTAAGCTACTTGAGGAGTCTATACTAGTTCATTAGTGATTATTAACTTACCGCATTATGGGGTTTTGCTTGTATAAGTGTTGTTAAATTCCTAACAATGTACTGTTATGTAATCATGATTTCTATAATTCATAGAGAGTAAAAAAGCGAGAACAAATATAAATACAAAACGAAGAAGGACACAAAAAATAAACAAACAAAAAAAGAGGAATAAAAGTTAAAGTAAAAAGAAGAACAAAAAAAACACTGAACATGAAACCAGAAATAAAGATAACAGAAAAAACTACCTCACAAAAAGGTACAAAGAAAAACGTAAAAAAAAAAGATCCAAGAATAAATAAACAAATCGCAGCGTTAACAGCTCCTGGAAAACAATACCAGGTTCAGGTCACGTCTTGGGGCCTCCACACGACACACACCTAAAACACACCTCCAATGTCCAGTAAGTCGACGCGAGTCCACAGCTGAAACTGAAGGTCGAATGTCTAAGGCTTTCTTCCTTACCTACCAGCAAATCGACTTATGGACTTACAAGGATAGCTAAAATTTATGGTCGAATATCCAACACCCGATCTCACCCTTTAAAAATGTCGATAGGTGCTCATGGCTCTAGAACTAAAGGTAGAGCTAAAGGCCTTCTACCTCAACTTTCAGCAGGTCGATAAAAGCTCCCAGCCAAAACCACAATTCAATCGACACAAACTCACAGCTAATACAATAGGTCGAATACTCATTATGAACGGTAAAAACTCAGCTGAGGTCGAATGCTCCGCTAAGTCGACACAAACTGAAGTCGAATACGCAATTAATCACAACACACAGCTAAAACTTAAGTGACGTCGAATGCTCCACCTTTCATCCTAAAGCACATGTAAAGTTAAGAAAAACACAGGGTCTAATGCTCCGGGCTTCCTTGTCGAGCAAAAGGTGTCGACACCATGGTCTGTATTTAGACCATGGTCGACACAAGCCCACAGAAAATGGTCGTCGGGGGATGAGAGAAAAACCCACACAAGACATTATCACAAACATCAACATTTTTACTAGAGAATTTGCCAGGAACACTACAGGTTAATTACACGTCAGGTGTAGGAAAATATTGTACTCCTAAAACGGGAGAAAGCGTATTCTTAGTTGAGTGTGTGTGTGCGTGTGTGTGTGTGTGTGTGTGTGTGTGTGTGTGTGTGTGTGTGTGTGTGTGTGTGTGTGTGTGTGTGTGTGTGTGTGTGTGTGTGTGTGTGTGTGTGTGTGTGTGTGTGTGTGTGTGTGTGTGTGTGTGTGTGTGTGTGTGTGTGTGTGTGTGTGTGTGTGTGTGTGTGTGTGTGTGTGTGTGTGTGTGTGTGTGCGTGTGTGCGTGTGTGTGTGTGTGTGTGTGTGTGTGTGTGTGTGCGTGTGTGTGTGTGTGTGTGTGTGTGTGTGTGTGTGTGTGTGCGTGCGTGTGTGTGTGTGTGTGTGTGTGTGTGTGCGAACCATATACCAAATTAAAATAATAACTAACCTCAATGCCACAACGCATAAAGTCATCACAAACTAATCGTTCAAAATAATTCTTTAAATAATAATAAAACAAACAGCTAAAACCTCAAAACTTGTAAAAAATGTAAATATAAACTAAAAAAGAAAGAGAAACAAAAATAAAAGAATAAAAATGACCAGTTCAAAACTCATCAACCGTCAGCGCCGTTAAGACTAAAAGTATAACCGTCACCAACTGTCACAAGAAATTCAAAAACCTGCTACAAGTTTCCGACGTGAATATAACGAGGTGAGAAACTTAGTGATGCATGATGACAGCCACAAAAGGTCACTGCTAAATTACTCGTGTATAATCCAGGTGTGAACGCCTGGCAAACGAGCAAACGAATGAAAAATGGGGACACCAACGTCACTCCTTCTAGCGAAACTTCATAGTTAATGAAATGCAACGTACAATTAAAAGAGATAAATAATTGAAAAGGTAAACAAAATAAATAAATACGCATTAATAAATTATACGGTAAGAAAATAAACAATACTAAACAAATAAACTGACAAAGCAAACAAATTATTTAAAAAAATATGTAAATAAATTCTTGAAACAAGTAAAAAATAAAGCGTTACTCAGTTCCATCTCAGGTGGTCGTCTTCCTCTCACCAACAATTTACAAAGGTCAAAATCCTCCATCGAATGTATTTCTTAGTTTTGTTTTCACTCTCTCTCTTCTCTGTCTGTCCGTCTGTTTATATGTCTTATCAGTTTGCTTGTGTGTGTGTGTGTGTGTGTGTGTGTGTGACTTGTCCGTGTCCGTATCTCTGTACGTAAATCAATCTCCTCTTACCCAGCACAGTTGGGTAAGAGGAGATTGATTTACGTACAGAGACACTCAGCATGTACACTTGAACACTATATTATTGAATGTGACACTGTCAAAGACTTCAGGCCACCTGGCTTATTGTATCGTGAACTTTGTAATCACTATATTGAATCGGGGGTGTTTGGGGACATTCTTGCTGTTTATCCCAAATTTGCTAGCCCACTCTGATTAGTCTTCAATTAGAATATGACGTCCAATGTATATGAACCACTGTCTTGCATGGCAGCGAACAGTGACATCACCCACATGACTCTAGCCTATATATACTGCTTATGAATATGATGCATTTCTTTGTGTACGAACCTCTGTCCTGCATGGCAGTGAACAGTGACATCACCCACATGTCTTTGTGTATAAACCTTTGTCCTGCGTGGCAGTGAGAAGTGATACCATCCTCAGTGTCAAGACCTGACTGAATTACACCAGCATAGGCAAACTGTACTACAAGCTTTGCCAATAAATTTGTTAAACTAAAAACAAAACCCCAGCTGTGCCCTTTTTCCTCCTCCCCCTCGCCCCACCCACTCCCCCTTCCTAGACACTCCCCCTCCTTCCTCCACCTTCCTCCTCCACACTCCTCTCCACCCTCCCCTCCCCTCCTCCACCTCCCTCTCCACCCACCCCCTCCCTCTTTCCCTCCTCTCCACCCACCCCTCCCTCCTCCCCCCCACCCCCCCCTCCCCTCCCCTCCTCCCCACCCCACCCCAGTCCCTCCCTCCTCCCCACCCACCCCTCCCCTCCACACTCCTCCTCCCCCACCTCCCCCCCTCCCTTCACCTCCTCCCCCACCCCACCCCCAGTCCCCTCCTCCTCCCCACCCCACCCCTCCCTCACAATCCTCCTCCCCTATACACTCCCTTCCACCTCCACCTCCTCCCCCACCCCCCCATTCCCTCCACCTCCTCCTCCCTCCCCTCCCTGCCCCCCCTACACCCCCTTCCCTCTCCCCTCCCACCTCCCTCCCCACTCCCTCACACTCCTCCCCACCCACTCCCCCTCCCTCACTCACCCCCTCCTTCACAATCCTGCCCAACTACTCCCCACTCCCTCACACTCCTCCTCATCCACTCCCCCGTCTCCGCTATCATGACCGCCCCACGCCGGAGGTTAACCTGGGTCAAAAGTCAAGAATGTGTCGAGGAGAAAGAGGAGGACGAAGAGAGAGGAGGAGAAGGAGGAAGAGGAGGAGGAGGAGGGCGTGTTGACACAGCGTAGCCTCATGAGATACAGGTCAGACGGGTCACCCAAAATACACAGCCTCGGGTCTGTCCGGGTTCGGATCCTCAAAGCTTCGTAAGTTAATCCCTTTTCTCTCATCAAATTAAGGAATAAGAAATCGTGTGTAGTTATGGAGTCGAGTCATGGTGCACTTTCAACGCCATTGAGAACGTTTTCTTTCGTGTCGACGGTATAAAGTAAAGAGGTTGGGTAAGGTCAAATTATATGCGGGCGGTGAAAGAAGTTGAGTGTCCAATCTTCACGTGATCCCAGAACGTTCACTGAGAAACATCAACACCTGTGTTGGCTTAGGTATATATTACAGGTTACAACAGTAATATACATGTACCTATTAGTGTATATATATATATATATATATATATATATATATATATATATATATATATATATATATATATATATATATATATATAGACTGTGAGTGAAAGTGCAGGTAACATATAAGACAATGCGGAAGAGAACAGGTTGAGTTGGCCGTTGACCGTTTACCTGTACGAGACCTCGTAAGTAGTCATTAAACGTAGACTTTTAATTAAGCAGTTATTACTATCTGTAACTGTTGAGTGAGTGACTGTTATGGCAGTGAGACTATTAACTAGGACTGACAGTATAACTGACGATAATGTAACGGGTATTTACCTCAAAGAGGCCTTTTATTATTCAACTCCAGTAATTCAACCTACAGCCCTTTGAAACTCCAAACCCAAAATGGTATGTGAAGACGATTCAGGTCATCACTATAGATACGACACGACGAGGTGACCAAACCGGAGGGAACTAACCTAACCTTACCTAAGTTAACCTAGCCTAGCTTGGTCTGACCTAACCTGTACTGACTTTCACCTGACAATTTAATCCTACTCGTATTCAGTTATAAACAATATACAGTAATTAATAAAGGTTACAACTATGGCCTAGTTACTGTACTAAAAACTACACCTGTTGAAAGTCGTACACATACAGGCATTACAGGCAGTTACAGGTAGGATTAGTACACCTGTGCCCCCACCCCCCCTTATCTGTTGGTCGAGAATCAGGTAAGTGTGGGCGTCACTCACACACCTTGGCCAGGTCACTCACACCAGCTGGTTGAGTCGCAGGTACAGCAAGTCACTGTGCGTGCTGCTCACCTGCCTCGCTGAGTCTCTACACAGCCTGCCATCACGCCCACGCTCCCACAGCCCTGACCACCCTACTGTACAGTTTACCACAACGCCCACAACTGCCTACAATCACGCCCACACCGCCTACTATCACGTCTGGCATCACACCCACGCCCCCACTGCCAACAACCACTCCTACACCACCTGTCATCACGCCCGCGCTCTTACCTGACCAAACCACTCAATACCCCACTGTAGGGTCTACCATCACGCCCACACCACCCATAATTACGCCCATGCCGCCCAAAAAAGACACACACTCTTAAGATCATATCACCTGCTCTCATCCTCCCCTTACGACATACCTGTGACGGCACTCACTACACTTACACTCCCTCCAGGCGCGGTGCTGTTCTATATTCAGGCTTTCTCTCTCGCTCTCTCTTTCTCTCTTAATTATGCTATCTTTTCCCCTCTTATTTGTTATCTCCATCTCTCTCTTATTTGCCTTTATCTGTCTCTCTCTTGTTTATCTTTTCCTCTCTTTTATATCTCTTTCTTATCTCTCCCTCTCTCTCTGTTATCTAATTCACCATTACCTAGATGACTTTCCTTCCCCCTCCCGTAAACCCTCTTCCTAATTTCTGAGGAGTTTTTGGGGGGCCTTACACAAGAGACACTGTTAATAAATCCTATCAGTCTGTGTCTAAATGAGAGAGAGAGAGAGAAGATAAGTCTCTCCCCAATCCATATTCCCATCTTCAAGGAAATAAAAAGAAAAGATATAGAGACGAGAGACAAAGAGAGTAAGAGAAACTCGGAGAGAAAAAATAAAGGCGCACAAAAGCCATCAACACGACAAAGACGAGACTCTTCATCTCTAGGGAGTCATTCTCTAACACGGCCGTGACTCCAGACGACCTCACGGATTCATTCGTTACGGAGTCATAGTTTACAGTATAATTAGTGTACCCCGAGATGGTTCATAGTTTACAGTATAATTAGTGTACCCCGAGATGGTTCATAGTTTACAGTGTAATTATTGTACCCCGAGATGGTTCATAGTTTACAGTGCAATTATTGTACCCCGAGATGGTTCATAGTTTACAGTGTAATTATTGTACCCCGAGATGGTTCATAGTTTACAGTGTAATTATTGTACCCCGAGATGGTTCATAGTTTACAGTGTAATTATTGTACCCCGAGATGGTTCATAGTTTACAGTGTAATTATTGTACCCCGAGATGGTTCATAGTTTACAGTATAATTAGTGTACCCCTAAAATATACCGGGTAATTCTACGTTATAAAATATTCTTGTGAGTGAGTGAATACAACACAGTATATACCCAATTTACAGCTGTGTGGACTAGAGGGGGGGGGGGGGTTGCACCGGGATCGAACCAGCTACCCTTAGGACAGGAAGCGAGCGCTGTATCTACTCTGCCACCGTATCCTCATAAAGCATCCTTGACATACCCCGAAATACACAAGTAATAATTTTGAAGTACCTTTAGTGAACCCAAAATGCATGTGATTCAGTTTTAAAAGTACCGAATACGATTCCTAAAATATGTGATGCTAGTTTTAAGGTATGCAAAGAAAACCCTAAAGAGGTTCCACATTGTTTTAAAGTACCAATACCTACATCAGAGACCCAAACACATCATTCATATTTTGAGAATATCCCAGGAGAGCCCCGCCTCTGGACCCAAGCTGACTACAAAAAAGGAGGCGATTGGTTTATTGTGCCCGAGGAGGAGAAAGAGGAGGAGGTGGTGGTGGTGATGGGTGGTGGTGGTGGGGAGTGGTGTGGGAGGAGTGGTGGTGGTGGGGGAGTGGTGGTGGTGGGGAGTGGTGGTTAGTGGTGGTGAGTGGTGGTGGTGGGAGTAGTGGATTAGTGGTGGTGGTTAGTGATGGTGGTTATTGGTGGGTAGTGGTGATTTGTGGTAGTGGTGGTGGGTAGTGGATGGTGGTGGTTAGTGGTGGTGGTAGTGGGTGGTGGTAGTGGGGTGGTGGTAGTGGGGGTGTTAGTGGGGGGTAGTGGTGGTGTGGTGGTGGTGGTGTGGTGGTGGTGGTGCGGGGGGTGGTGTGGTGGTGGTGGTGGGTGGTGGTGGTGGTGGTGGTGGTGGCTGGTGGTGGTGGTGGCGGCTGGTGGTGGTGGATGGTGGTGGTGGTGGCTGGTGGTGGTGGTTGGGGGGGGGGAGGGGCTGCTGAAACTAAACGCTGCTCTCAAGTAGTAGTGGTGGTGGTGGTGGGCTGTGATCTTTCTCCTGACAAGCGGGACGACTCACTGCTGGAGGGCGGCCATACTGTTTGTTATTCACAGTGACCACAACAACACATTGACATCACCTACAATAAAACACTCCAATACCCTGACAACACTAACAACACACTGCCAACGATAACAACTTCCAACATCCACAACACACTGCCAACACAACAACAACATCCACAACACACTGCCAACACAACAACAACATCCACAACACACTGCCAACACAACAACAACATCCACAACACACCGCCAACACAACAAGAACCTCCACATTGATAACACAACACCACCATCATCATCATCCACAACACAACAGCACCCACAGGTAGGCAACACCCACCTGAAGAATAATTGTACAAGATCTCAGCGGATAACAGCGACACAATCAGGCCATTCTAGGCCCCACACACTGGACACCTGGTCATTTATCTCCCCGGGGCCACCACACGGTCAACCTACAGCCCCTGACAGACATACAGTGATACAGGGTAAACCTACACAGACACTCAATGACTCAAGTATGGAAGCCCCGTATAAGTATATTGGACCTAGGGTGTATAGGTTGTATAGCCAGGGTGCATAGGGACTTACAGGTACACAGTGATGCTCATTAATGATGTGTGGCCTCGCTATAAAAGGCCTGACACAGCTCTGACAGATCACATCATGTTACAGGACCTGAGAGATATATGCATACAAGCTACGGTATATATATGTGTGTGTGTGTGTATAAGTACAGACGCTGTAACCAACACTGTAAGCCCTGACTGCTCGTACACGTAATAAAGACTGGGTGGTCTGGACCTGCGACATCTAACGAGGATTTACCACACCACAACCCGAGTGTTTAAGACTCCATGATCCACTCTAGTCGTTCGAAGACTCTCTCCCACCTCATTAAACAACTTGACTTAAGACCTCCCTTCTGTAAAGACTCCTCTATACCCTCTATTAATTCTAAGACTCCCATCTCACTAAAACTAGAGTTAAAGACCCTCCTATCTTCCTGCATAAAGACCTTTAAAAGACACACCTTCCCCCCATGACTCCTCCTCGCGACAATCCGTAAAGACTCCCCTAAGACCCGACCCCACCCCCCCCCCCACCCCTGACCACCACCAGCCAAAGACCGGGGAGGTGGGGGTGATCAAATGCCAGGCCTCACCTCAAAAGACTTGCCGCCACCTAAAGCCTTTTTACAGGGGAACGAAGGATATAAAAAATAGCAAAAGAAAAAGAAATAAATTCCCTCCATATAAAATACAACAAAAGATGACATTTACTTTCACTCGTATGCATTTTTGTGAATAGAATCGATTTATTTTATTGTATTTTTCTGAATATGAAGGAAGTAAATATATTTCTAATTTCACATATACGTTTTCTTTTGCCAAACTAAAAAAAAAAATCCTTACATGACCAGATTTTCAATAACAGGATTTTCTATACTGTAATCCTGTTTCCTGGGGATTACTCTGGGCAAGGTGATTACGTGAATAATATCCATTTAAATATCTGGCATTAATTAAAAAAAATATATTTAATTATAACCCTATATATAGCAGTGGACGTACAATAATTATTTGACGGATTGGAAAAATAAATAATTTTTCAGACTTCTTGTATCGTGGAGATGATGATGATAATAACAGATTTAATAATAATAATAAAAGATAATAGTAATAATAATAATAATAATAATACAATAATATTAAACTATAAAATGATATTAAAAAAATAATCTAATTCTCAACATCAATCAACAAAATCTCTGAAGCGTAAAAGACCTACAAGGATTAATTCAATGAGTACGACGGCTTAAACCACCGAGTACTTTGTCATAGTACTCAAAGTAATAAGTCATTGAATTCAAGGGCCAATGACCTCGCACTCGGGTAAGTTATCGTACTCAAGGGGTTTAAAATGACTGCATACTTAGACACAGAAACAACCTCTCTCTCTCTCTCTCTCTCTCTCTCTCTCTCTCTCTCTCTCACTGACGCCCTTCTACACTCCGCCCCAGAAGAACAGAAATAGATCAGTGTCACCCCAGAGAGAGAGACACACCTGGGCCAACCCAATTAGTGCCGTGAACTAACTAACCCTGGTTTAACGAAGGCTTCACCACCACACAACACCAGCCTCTACCACCTAGCAAGTTACTCTTATAAATAACCAGGAATGAGTCAACCAACCTACCATACACAAATACACTTTATTTTTTTAGGAATAACAGTTTGGTTGACTTATACATAAAAGGCTCAACCAAAATACCAGAAAAGGGTTAAGAACAAAATCCTATCTAACCTAACTTAACCTAAACAAACATCATGTACCTTTGCTTAACTTAATCTAACTTCACCTGACAAAATTAATATTCTAATCAGACCAAAACTTATTAAAAACCAAACTGTGTTACCCGTCATTTCACAAAAGTCATTTACATTTATTTTTAGTCGATGAACAAACTGAATGCTTTACTCAGGCCAACTTAAGTTAGTTAAGTTAAGTTGGGTTGAGGTGGGTTAAGTTAAGTTAGGTGAAATAAGCAAGCGTGTCTAATCTTCAGGTGATCCATAGAATCTGATATATTTTAAATTGTGGAGTTACTTCTGCGAGTCTAAAATTATTGTTTATTCTCTATATCTCTCGTTTCTCTCAATTGCTGCCTCCACCCCCCTCTCTCTCTCTCTCACTCTCTACGGACAACAATGGCGGGGAGAATTTGACCTTTAAACAAATCTGACCCGAGCAAATCTCAGACAACCGAATTTAGAACCAGGTGAAAATGGGACCCACTGTATTCTGTGTGTGAGAGAGAGAGAGAGAGAGAGAGAGATAACGCTGACTCAACAGTACACATGAGTCCGAGTACAGGTGAATCAGAGTACAGGTGAACCAAAGTACAGATAAATCAGTGTACAGGTGAACCAAAGTATAAATGAGCCAAAGTACAGGTGGGCCAGAGTACAAATGAATCAAAGTACAGGTGAGTCAGAGTACAGGTGAGCCAGAGTACAGGTGAGGTAGAGCACAGGTAATGAGGGTCGTTCCCCCTATGTTTACACCCTCAAGAGTTATCAATTTGCATCAATTATCAAACCTGTTCCGGGAGACGAACTAGGGGTGGGGTGATGAGGAGGAGGTGGGGAGGATATAGAAAGGATGGAGTGAAGAGGTGGAAGATGGTAGAGGGATGAGGTGGGGGGAGATGGAGAAAGTGGGGAGATGAGGAGAAAGTGGGGAGATGAGGAGAAAGTGGGGAAGTGAGGAGAAAGTGGGGAGGTGAGGAGAAGGAGTAGGGATAATGAAAGGAGAAAATGAGGAAAGAAAGTATAGAGAAGCTGGTAATAAGATGGGGAAAGGTGGGGACTGACTATGCAGGAGGGGAAGAATGTGAAGTGGGGAAGAAAGAGTGAAGTTCAGTGGGTTGGGGGCATTTGGGGACGAAGGAGGAATGGGTGAAGGAGGGGCAGACTAAGGTAAGGGGAGGGAGGGGAAGGATTGACGCACATGGGAATGGGAAATAGGGAAGGGTGTACGGAGGCGTGGCCGAGGAGGGGAGGAGGAGAGGTAGGAGGAGGAGAAGTGAGAAGGGGTGAGTAGGGGGAGGGTATGGGGTATAGGAGGGAAGAAGTGTAAGGAAGTGAGGGTGTGGGGAGGAGTAGAGGGGAGGGGTGAGGCAGGGGGGGTTAGAGGGGAGGGGCGTTATCTCTTCATTTAACCAGAGAGAGATTGTTTCATTAGCATAATCAACAGGGGAGGTCTGGGGAGGGCTTAAGGGAGGGGAGCTGAGGGGATAGGGAGGGCTTAAGGGAGGGGAAGAAGGGAAGGAAAGAGGAGAGGCAGGAGTGAGCAGGGAGAGACAGGGGAGGTAGGGAAGGAAGGGGGAACGCTTTCGACCGATCACTGGGAGAGTTGGCACACAGTCGTAAACTTGTTTGTCTGGTGTTAACCCTGAGAGAGAGAGAGAGAGAGAGAGAGAGAGAGAGAGAGAGAGAGAGAGAGAGAGAGAGAGAAACCTGACCTTCACCTATGGATAAACCACAATATCCCAGTTTAATTGGCAGTTACCTGAATGAAAAATAAATAAACACGTAAAAATAGACCCCACCTGTGCATTGTTAACGAGGCTTCCACCTTTCATTAATTAAGCTAAAAAAAATTAAAAATCATCTTTTCAGTAACTAAACTAAGTCATTCAGAAAAGTTGTCCTTTCATTTGTTGGATAATTATCTCGTTTGGGGGAAAAAAATAAAATGAACATATAAGCTACCGAGAGAGAGAGTGTGTGTGTGTGTGTGTAATACCCTGTAAGAATTGTTTCCAATAGGTGTTTTCTCACCTGACCTTTGAGATTACGAAATGCTCTGTTTAGCTTTGAGGAATGCCAGGAGGTTATCACTAGTTTTATTTTGCTTATAAGTGTTGGCAAGCTGTTGTACCTTCTCTTATTTGATGAGGATGGGGTCATGTATCCCCAGAGGTGGTTTAGTGCTGCCCCCCTTCCTCCATGACTTAACACACTCGATATCTTCTGTACAATTCCTCACAGCTCTTCACGTATATTCTGGGAATGTCAGTGGCATTTTGCCATCTGCGACTCCTGTCAAATTCGCATCAAGGGAGTCGGAGTGACTGATGAAGCTGCTGCCTCCGATTTTAAATGTATTTCAATATATAATTGCACATTTTCACTGCAACTCGCAAGAGAATAAATACCTAAGTTGCCTATCTCTGTCCTTTGTTAACCGATGAAAATTAAAATGTGGATGTGTATCCTTTCTCCTCTTGCAAATGACGCAGGGATGCGATCTACCAGGCCGGTTGAACTGCGCGTCCAGAAGTTTTGGCTACAGTGTTGCCAGTGTGAAAAATCAAAACGTATCCATAATCTTCTAAAAAGTATCCAAAAAGTATCCACCTTTTTCTTTAATAAAATGACGAATATCTTAGTATCTATGACAACAAAGTTAAACTGAAATATATTGGTGTCATCAATAATTTTACAGATTATAAAATGGCTATTCTTGGCTGTAGTCCAACGACTGCACTACTGGAGCGCCATCCTAATTCTGGACTACATAAAATGACGTCACTGAGCCTTGAGGTTCCAGCTAGTATTACTACCGACTATTTTACACTCATTCCTGTCTTGCTCTTGAGTATATAGTCTTTGCTCCAAACCTTCCCGCCCGCGGGAGGCAGACGACCGTCCAGAAGGGTGGACTGGGCTCTGGTGGTGGATCGCCCCCATACCCAGACAACTGAGACCGCTCCTTCCCAGAAATCATGTGACTGAGTATAACCTAGGAGTCAGTAATGTCAAGGCTAAGGTCATCTCAGACCACCTAGTCAGTGATCAAGATGCAATACTTACTGAATACACTGTTGCTGATGTCAAGTGTGAACCCCATCCTAAGCTCAGAATTAACATCCCAGATAATCTTAAATTGCACTTCAAGGCCTACATCCACAGATGGTACGCTTGATATACAGTTCACCTGGGTCAGTGGATGAATATTGCTGTGATCTTGTAAATGTTATTACCACATACTATACCACCTGGGTTAAGTCAAGGAGGAAGGGGGGCAGCACTAAACCAGATCTGTGGTCACATGACCCCATCCTCATCAAATAAGGAGAAGGTATATATATATATATATATATATATATATATATATATATATATATATATATATATATATATATATATATATATATATATATATATTGTGCTGCATAATTAATAATTAATATTTAATAATAATAATTAATGTTAATGTTTATGGTAATGTTAATATTTACATGTATCATGTTAGATGAAATATTATAATACATGAATAACCAAGACACAACTTGAATTTTTGGTTTTGTGTTTGTTTATTTCAATAAAGATAAACAATAAGAATGCCTTTTAATAGCCAAGAACTCTACTGAAAACAAGGTCATTTATTCCCCAAATTTATGTCACGGCATGACAGGTGATTCATCACTTTCAGGAATTGTATGATAATTGTGCAAGAGAAAAGATTTTGTGACTTTTAATTTCCGAACTCATCTAAGATCTTGAGGCAATGGAGTATGCATGTATACATACATGCATACATAAATGAAGATTGATATGTCTAAAATAAATGGAATACGTAAAAAACATCACTCATGACGTCACATCAACGTCTATGACGTCAAGAATAGCTTTTGGACGCAGCCAATAGATGTCGCTATTATTGAGGTATCTGGCAACTATACCGTACACACATTTCATATATATTTTAGTTGGAGCTTTCCCATCTTCAGGAGAGTATCTTTGCTTTGGGGCGTTTGGGCTCCATCAGGGAGCTCATCTCCTTTGGCACTTCTTATCATTTGGTTTTGGGCATGGAGTCATTCCGCCACCACCGTGCGATCCAGGTTTCCACCCGGTCGTCCTTTTCGATGGGTGGGAGAGGACTGGGGCGTTTGGCCAAGGGTCCCTCTGCCCCATTGTTGACTTTTTGCTCCTTGTGGAGGAGAGCTCTGAGGTGTCTGGGCATGGGGGCGTTCCACCACCAGAGTCCTGTCCACCCTTCTGGACAGTCCTCTGCCTCCCGCGGCAGGGGAGGTTTGGGACGTTTGGGCTCCACCAGGGAGCTTGTCTCCTTTGGCTCCTCTTATGGTTTTTAATCGTCTTAAGGGCCCAGGCGTATGTGATCAGGCCCATTTTCTGGTTTGGTTTGGGAATATTTTTTACGAGTTATTGTTTTATTAATTATTATGTTATTGTTATATACGCAGTACCGTACAGACGATGACAACTGTGTCTAGCGCACAAAATAATATACCCCTACTATATTGTGTATAAACCATATCGTGAATATGTTAATAGTGTATAGTGCCATAGTGAACATAGCGTATAGAGTAAAATAGTAGCGAACATAATGTACAGTATATAGTAACATAGTAGTGAACATACTGTGTATAGGCGACCTGTGATGTTATGGTCAGCATGCTCGCCTCGCAAGCGAGCGTACCCGGGTTCGATCCCCAGGCAGGGTGAAACTTTGGGCAATTTTTGTAAGCTATTTGTCTCTGTCTACCCATCAGCAATTGGGAACCTGGCTGTTAATCGATTTGCGGATCGTGTTCCGGGGTAATGGTTAGCCAGTGCAGTTGGCGAGTTGTCCGGTCTTCTCAGACTATTCCTTGACACTGGGTCATGCAGCTCGTTAACTTAGGGTGTGGTTGTTGTGTTAGCGACAGCTTCTACACCTTAAACAAATTCACGCCTATGTGGCATTTGGGCCGGCCATCCTCGTTACAGGACGGGCAACCATTAGTTAGTTTATGCGTGTGTGTGCTTGGCACTGTATGATCTGACCAGGTAAAAATAATGCCTTAGTGCCCATCCATCTTCCCCACCTGACTTACAGTACATTGTTGTTCTCATTTATGGGGGATTTTTTCCCCAAGTCTGATTTAAATACTGTTAATTACCCTAAATTAAAAAATAATAATAATAAAAGCCTTCTTGTGTTAATAGTGGCATAACTCTTCCTCATCCTCCCAAAAATAACCCAAAACCCATATGAAAACAAACAAAACCTCTTATTCAGGTAAACACAGATACTAAACACTCCACCAACCACTCTTTACACCAGCCTGGTCGTCTTCTCTCAACTCTACCCAACAAGGTCAGCGAGAGAAGGTGCTGTACAGAAAAGGGCCTGCAGAATCATGCTCGGCACAGACTACTCCGGCTACAACAACGCTCTCTCCACCCTGGAAATGACATCCCTTAGTGACCTCCACCACCATGCACTAGCAAGGTTTGGCAGTGGACAACTGCACCATCCTCGTCATCGCCACCTCCTGCCACTGGCAGTCCCCTGACCACCTCGCGCAGTCCGCCACTACAACAAAATTCAGCCCACAAGAGCCCGCACTGATAGATATAAGAATAGCACCATCCCATCTATTGTTAAAATAATAAACAACTCCTGATTTATGTACTGTACAGACCTGTAAATGTATTGAACGCATATCATTATGTCTAAATCACATGTAAGTTTATATATTTTCAGCCACCGGCTGCAACTCTATTAATAAACCGTTTATAATAATTATTATTACGCACGCACGCATGCATACACACACACACACACACACACACACACACACACATACACACACACACACACACACAGGTCAATAATAAATACGAAAAAGAAAAAGTCAGACTCAAATGCATGAACAACTATCACCATTACTCTTGTTAAAATCCAAACACACCTTATATAATCCTACTTTTGTTCGACAGATATATATGTATACACTACATATATACTGTACACCTTATCTTATCTATCTACACTTAAAAATATATTGGATGGACACACACACACACACACACACACACACACACACACACACACACACACACCTCCCCGCCATTAGTTATAGTGCAAAAATGTATAAATGCGTTTAGTCTAATACAAATACTTTAACTCCAATTTATTCTCCAAAAACGGATTCAACGCACCATTTCAGTAACAGGGTCCTCCATCACTTTTCCGTATATATACAGTAAGCTTCTGTTGCCCTACCATTAACAGATTGCCTCCCTCCGACACTCCAAAACGGTGGTGCGGATATAGGAGAAGAAAAAGAAGAAGAAACGGTGAAATTACAGTATAACCAAATTTTAGTATTACAGTATATTTGGATTTTGTTATGATGCAGGTCAGTGGCGGAGTAGGAGGAGGAAGGGAAGGGGGAAGGAGTAGTGAGGGAGGGAAGGGAAAAAAGATAGGGGAGGGAGAGGAGAGAGAAAAGGGTGGAGGGAGGAGAAAGGAAAGGTTTGGAGGGAGGGGGAGGGCAGGAAGGAAAGAGGGGGAGGGAGGAAAGAAGGGTAGGGAAGGGAGGAAAATAGCTAGAAGATGGGGAAGGTGTGAAAGGAAGAAGAAAGGGGAAGGAGGAGGAAAGAGGATAATGAAAGGACAAGAAGTTGCTGGAAGAGAGAGAGAGGGGCACCTCTACTTCATAGCAGACATAAAAGAACAAATGGAAAAGAACAATAAAGAACAAAATCACTATACAAAATCATAATGGCTTTATATGATGATGATGATCTCCCAATTGGCCCCTGTCCAACATTAATGAACACACTACCTGATTCAGGACTTTCAATAAACCATTCCATCATTATCACCACACCCTCTCCCATCTTTATTTGTTGTATCTTTCTTTCTGGTCATTTTAGGATTGCTTTCTCCTCCAATTATCGTCTGTAGGTTATTTTCTCTCTTTCTTTCTTTCGGTTTTATTTTTTTTGTTGTTCTTAGCGCAGGTAATTATCGTTTGGTCTCTCTCTCTCTTTCGTTAATCTTTAATCAATTTTATTCTTTATATTCTATTCACTAATTATCCTTAATGTTTCTTTATTGACTTCTATACATTAACTTTTATATACTTGACTTCTATACGTAACCATATCGCTATTGGCTTCTATACGTAACATATCCTCTATTGACTTCCATACATGCTTTTATATCACTCTGTGACTTCTACGTAACTTTTATATCCTCAATAACTTCTATACCTTAACTTTATATCGCTTTGTTGACTTACCTATACGTAACTTTCACTTATCCTTTATTGACTTCACCACGTAGCTTTTTATATCCTCTATTAACTTCTATGCATAACTTTTATATCCTTTATTGACTTCATGTAGCTTTTTTATATCCTCTATTGACTTCTATACGTAACTTTATTACCTTATTGACTTCTATACGTAACTTTTATATCCTCTATTGACTTATATACGTAACTTTTATATCCTTTATTGACTTCTATACGTAACTTTTATATCCTCTATTGACTTCTATACGTAACTTTTATATCCTCTATTGACTTATATACGTAACTTTTATATCCTTTATTAACTTCTATACGTAACTTTTATATCCTCTATTGACTTCTATACGTAACTTTTATATCCTCTATTGACTTCTATACGTAACTTTATTACCTTTATTATAACCATTTCCTCTTTATCTCATGTCAGTGTCTACATTAATCTTCGCTTAAGCATCACTTTACTCACTGTTTACCTGGGTTACTCACTCGCTTAAATTGGTCTATTAATCGCTACTTACACTTGATTCACTCCCGATTCGTACCTGCCTTTCACCCTAATTAACTATTAATCACTAGTTCTCCTTTATTCGGTCTTGCTCTCTACCTTCCCTTCACTTCAAACAGGTAACTCATTCATAAATTATCCTTTCGCAATTCTCCTAATTACCCTTTCAGGTATCGGAGGAAGCAAGGCGGATCAACAACTCACCTGCAGAAGGAGTCATTTGAACACACTAATCCTACCAGATAGACGCCCTTAAGGAGTCTCTGCTCCCGGGGGTCATGACAGTGCGATACACAACCTCTTATATAAGGCGAAGATCACACGTATTGGCCAAGGTGTGAACAGCTGAGAGTTACCTGTAATTTGGGCTTAAGGTCGGATCCTTATGGGCCACGATATATAGTATGACTGGGAGGAGGACAAATAGTACCGTTACCTGAACTACTACTACTACTACTACTACTACTACTACTACTACTACTACTACTACTTCTAACACTAATAACATAATTTCACTACATAATTATATACAACCCTATACACAATTGTTTTCACTAAACAATAATAAAATAATTCTCTTTCTGTGGCTGCATACATGTGTGTGTGGTAAGTGTGTGTTCTGTCCTACACAGGTGAGCTACAGGTAGGTTGGCGGGGTGTCACAGGTACAAAACAGAGGCATTAGTGAAGAACCCAGGTAACAAGACCGGCCTGGCCCGGCACCCGCATAAAAACTGGACCCAGGCCGCGAGTGGACCGGTCGTCGGCCTCTTGCAACACTCTGCTGTCTGTCTGCCGTGGTGAGACTGGGAGTGCATTATTTGGCTCTCCCCACCCCTCCCTCCTTCTCATCTTCCCTCCCTCCTTCTCGACTGTCCTCCCTCCTTCTCGACTTTCCTCCCTCCTTCCCTTCCATCCCTTCTTTCTCTCCCACCCTTCCTCCATCTCTCTCTCTCTTTCTCTCTCCCCTTTTCATACCCATAATCACTTTTATTTACCTTATCTCTACCTCTTTCTGTGCCACTCTCTCGGACACACACACACACACACACACCTCACTACAGTACCGCCTCTAACGGGTTGTCAAGCTTATGTGACCCAGTTTTAAGGTACCTTCCTCCATATGTATGTCTCTGGTGAGTTCTGATTCCCATTACTGTCAAAAAGAACTGATTACCGTGTGAAAACATCCACCAGACAGGTCAGGAAGGTCGGTTTTGTGCTTATTAATCGGAACCAAGTAAAGAAATTAAATCAATACAATAGTCTGGTAAACCTCACCCATGACGTCACATCCTGGTAATTAGTAACCAATTTACAAACATTCTTCAACTCGTCGGTTCCTCCTTCAGCAGTCGTCGCCAGGTAGTGGAGCGGCGGAGGAAGCCTTTGTGTGAAGCCTCTCTATATTCCGCGGTTCACCTCCTGCACATCGTTTATAACTCACACGAGGCCAGGCAGCGAAACACCCAAAGACTCCGATGGTAAATGTGTCACCTAACAGGAGATGTGAGGACGCCCTTAAACTGACTCGCTTAACACACATATATTCTCACTTGGGTTACAATTTATTCCCATAACTAATGACACGAAAACGTATATTAAATGGTTAACTTAAATCACGAAATAAATATGAACAGAGTCGTACAATTACAGTATATCTTTTTTCTAATAAACGAACATAAAACAACCGCTAAGTAAAACTCCCTTAACCCTTTGACTCTTGATGGGTTAAGTCATCGTCCTCAAAGGGTTAAACCATCGTCGTCAAAGGGTTAGGTTAGGTTAATCTACGCTATAAAGATCCTGTTATTTAAAAAATCTACTTAAATACTTCTAAATAACCCACATTACCTAAAACACAAACATGGTGACCAATATGGCGTCTATGTTTTACCGAGACTCTAAAGCTGTTATAGAGGCGTGTTTACATCTCACACTTAAGGGATTATTATATATCACGGTAGAACTTTTGAGAATCAGGGCACAGGTGGCGGTCTCCTCGCACGGGGAGGTGAGGTGATTATCAAGCAGGTGTTTGCCTCGCAGGTGACACACACACACACACACACACACACACACACACACACACACAATATTGCTGTTGTTGTTATTGTCGTCTTCTTCCTCTTCTTTTTGTGGAAATGGAGAAGGAAAGAAAATGGTTGAGGAAGATGAGATAGAGAAAGACCAAAGAGGAGAGAAAGGCGAAGACTGAGAAAGATAATTACAGGAAAATAACAAGAGTGACAAGAAGAAGAAGACATGAAGATGAGAAACAACAACAAGAGGATAAAGAGGAAGACAGCTGGATGCAGGTGGCTGGGAGGGAAGATGGAACACGTCAGGAAAGCCCTACTCAAGCCTGTATACCAATATCCGCCTCCTATTGTCCTCCCGTCTGTCTTATTCCCTGATCCACCCACTCTCTGATCCACCCATTGTCTGATTCCCCCACTCCCTCATCCACCCACTCTCTGATCCACCCATTGTCTAATCCACCCACTGTCTGATTTCCCCACTCCCTCATCCACCCACTCTCTGATCCACCCACTATCTCATTCCCCCAGTCCCTCATCCACCCACTCCTTAATCCACCAGACTATTATTACAAGGTGTCCGTCAACCTGTACGTGATAAACTGAGTACCTTCCCCAACGTCGTCCTTCCCAAAGGCGGTAGTGATTAGGGAAGGATTTGTCTCACGTGTGATTCGGTATGTCTTGTGATTGTGAGTCGGGTCAGTGTATGTCTTAGGTGGCTGTACGGGAAGGGTGGCTGAAAGAATCATTTAACGGATGAGTGGAGAGGGAAAGGATGATCCAAGATTCGTTAAACGGATGACTGGAAAGGGATAGATGCTTGAAACAAAAGACATGTGTTGGCGGGGGAGCCTAACCCTATCATAACACTAAAAATAAGAGGTAGCGGGTGAGGGTGGGGTAGGGAACACTGATACAATGGGAAGAGAAGGTGTCATACTGTCATGAAAGGAAAAGGGTGGAAGCCAGGTTCGTGATACGGTAAGTCGTTGAGGTATACAGCATGACACGACTGCCACGAAACAAACGTAGGTGGCAGCACGACACTGTAAGACCGCTCCGTGACAAGCCCAGCCTGATGCAACACAGAGCTTCAGAGATGACACACCAGTAACGGGGTCATGGAGGTCATATATTGGAACAAAAGTCACGTGACACCAGGATCCGAGATATGACAAAGTGACGACACGGGAACCCCCAAAAGTTGTTACAGCAGTGACATGACATGGCTGTGAGGTAACAAGCAGGTGATATGACAGGGTGTGTGGATGTTGACATTGAGGGGATAACATGAACCTCATCTCATTTGACTAGGCCTAACGTAGAGGGAGAGGACGGCCGTGGTGTGTCCCGATTAGTGGTAGTGAAGGGAAGGGGGGGGGGGTGTCAGTGGTAGTGAAGGGAAGGGGAGGTGTCAGACGATCCCCTTTTTGAAGACGAGGAGTGACTCAGAGGTAACAGTGTCTAAAGGTAATATTGACTGTTACGTGCGAGGAATGACGCAATTTTACTTTATTCATCAACTGACACTCTTACTTGACTTATCAATTGACGCAAACGTTATCTGAATTATCATATGACGCAAGGAATGACGTACGATTACTTTATTTATCAACAGACACAACGTATGACGCAACTTTACATATCAACTGATGCAAGGGATAATGCACGTTCCCTTATCAAGAGACAAAAGGCATGACGCAACTTTGCAAGAGATAATGCACAATTATAAGCAGACAGACACAAGGTATGACGCAGGCTTACTTCTCAACTAACGCCAGGGGTGACGCAACCTTAATATACTTATCAACAGACACAAGGCATGACGGAACCTTACTTTGCATATCAACTGACGCAAGGGATGACGCAAGCTTACTTATCAACAGACAGACACAAGAGATGAAACAAACACAGTCTATTTCTTCCAACCAAGACTAACACAACACCACCACACATGATCTACATTACATGAAAACCTTTTACCAAGTTGACTAATTAAAAACCGTAACATAAAACCCGATAAAAACTTCCTAAGGCTGTATTCATTTTCCATCAACAACAATAAACGTGGGAAAATAATCGACACTGCAGGTATTGGATTTCACAGATGTTTGTACACAACACCAAACACACACGGTATTATCAAACAAGACCTTGATGATGTTTTGGGTACAGGTTTCATCACGTGTTGTGGTAATGGAGATGATTTATTGATACGTTTGATGACGTTTTTTTTTTTTTTCTTTTCTGCCCGATAACGTCTAAAGGCTGATTCAGGAAAAAAACGTTCAAGACAATACGTTTGAGATACCTTAAGTCAATCAAGATTTAACGTTTGAGGTTTGTTGACACTCTAACTTGCCAATTGACACTATAACATGACAGGAGTTTGATATTTATTGACACTTTGACTTCTCTTTTACCTCAGTTAATAACACAAAGCTTCCCCCCCCGCCCCCCCTCCCCTAGTTTCACAGCTTAATCACCTAGGCTGTTTACGGTTGAAAAGTCACATAGTTAGCAAAATACACAACACTAGAAACAGCGAGTCACAATCAATATGAGTTTGGTTTGTAATACCACCTGACAATGATCTCAGAAATCAATTAAGCCGCTGGGGATGGGAGCAGGTACCGTGGGGGATACACCTCTCATTAGGAGTCGTCAGCGATGTTCACCTGTCTGCACGGCTCTTACCTTGATTAATATATAAGTAGTTGTCTTGCTTGCTTGATCTTCCTCTTTATCTATCTTTCTCTCTATACCGTAATTATCTCTTTCTCTCTCTAACCCTATCGTAATTATCTCTCTGTCTACCGTCTCTCTGTCTACCGTCTCTCTCTCTCTCTCTCTCTCTCTCTCCCTCAGCCTCAATACGAAATAAAATAAACAAAAACACGACGAAACTTTTGAGTATTCTCGCTCAGGTTATTGGATGGGTAAGGGCCGCGGCGGTGCCTCTGTGGTCGACTGCAACAATTAAAACCCACAACGTCGATAAGTTACGTTTAATATCTGAAGTTACGTTTAATATCTGTAGTTACGTTTAATATCTGTAGTTACGTTTAGTATCTGTAGTTACGTTTAATATCTGTAGTTACGTTTAATATCTGTAGTTACGTTTAATATCTGAAGTTACGTTTAATATCTGTAGTTACGTTTATTATCTGTAGTTACGTTTAATATCTGTAGTTACGTTTAATATCTGTAGTTACGTCATCAAGCACAGATGCATGTAAACACAAGCAGACTTCCGAGTGATTTGCCATAAAAGCTCACGAATTTCTGGTAATGAAACACACACACACACACACACACACACTAACAAATGTAAGTCAAAACAACACACACCAGACACAGCAAAACAATTAATACAACACAATAACAAACACAACAAAACACAGAGGGCCCACAAAACTCCACCAATCAGCAGCCAGCACCTTCCTCTCACACATCCTTCCATATACACAACTTCCACCTTCAAATAAAATAAACAAATGAAAACAAAACAACACTCCCCCCCCCAAGAAAAACAAACACATACAACCAAAAACAAACACACACAACAAACACGGGAGAAAAAAAAAAACAAAGACACTGTAAACTCCCCAAACCAAAAACCTAACATAAAAAGAATTCATGAAAACCTTCCACTGAAACACAAGCTTGACCCCCACCCCCCTCCCCCGACAATAATAACCCCCTATCATACCTTCCTTCTCTCTCACCCTTACACCCTCCGTCCCTTCCTTCTCCATTTTATCACCTCCTTCTCTCCCCTTCCCCCACCACCTCCCCCCCCCTCCCTCCCTTTCTCTTCCCCAACACCTCCCTTCCCCACCATTTCTAGCATGTACCAATATCTTTCGACCCTTTACATTCGAGGGAGGTAGAGGCTGCCCAGAGGGAGGGAGGGAAGAGAAGGAAGGAGGGAAAGGAGGAAAACCTGGTAAAGCCCCACCTCCTCGTACCACAGTAGATTGTATGTAAATTTAGTTGATGGAGGAGGGAGGAAAAGAGAAGTCTTGAATTGATGGGGGGAGGGAGGGAGGGAGGAGGAAGGAGGGAGGATGGATGGATGGATGGATGGATGGATGGAGGAGGAGGAGGAGGAGGGAGGGAGGGAGGGAGGGGGGTAGGGAGGGAAGAATCTCGTTGATGGAATGAAAGATGGAGGAGGGAGGAAAGGAATATAGGATGGGGAGGGAGGGAATATGGAAGGAAGGAGGAAAGGAGAGAGAGACAGAGGGAAGAATCTAGTGGATGGATGAAGGAACAAGAAAAAGAAAGGACGGAAGGAAACAGAGGATATAAGTGAAGAACGTGGGAATGAATAAATGAATGAATGAATGAAACTGAGAAATATGTCACTTATAATTATCGACCTCAAGAACAATACCATACAGGATAAGGTTCTCCCCTCCAGTAAACACCGGCTCGATGGATTACTCTGAAGCTATACACCAGCAACTCCACAGTCCTTTGTTATATATAAATAAATTACAATTATATTAGAGAGAGAGAGAGAGAGAGAGAGAGATAACAGCCATTACCGCCATATTTCGGGCATTTAAAGTATTAATTATTCAACGATGGCACAAATAGTAATTACTTATTAAATGAGTCACACTTCACTAAAGAACACACACACACACACACACACAACCGCATCCAGCCCATACGTGCACGAACTGATCGCTATAAGAACAGCCCAGTCCCAACCATTGTAAAAATTATCAATAACTTGTAATAGACCAGTGTATTCACTCCCAGTAAACACTACTCCTTGCACTGTCACTATGTTGAAATGAACTGTAGTTTGAGCTTTTCCCCATCTAGTTATTATATGTCTTATTTGTGTCACTCATGTTACTTGTATATTATTTGTAATTCGTAACCCATTCCCCAAATATGTAACTGTATATTTTCAGCCTTCTGGCTGCCAAGCTCTTTCAATAAACAGTTAATTATTATTATTATTATTATTATTATTATTATACACACACACACACTTTTTTTTTTACAAGAGAACATTTTTACATATACCATCACGTCTCTGGTCCAAACACAACATCAAGGACGCGTTTGTCGTGTCGTAAAAGTAAGTTTCCAGATTACGGTCCGGAGAGACAAGTTTGGGGCAGTAAATACGGGTGAAGTTATAACACCTTATGCCGCCACCGCCTGGATTTGCATCTCTCTAAGTGAATCACCGTGAGGTTTGTACACGGGGGTGGGGGGAGGGGAGGATGGATGAAGATTTGGGTTTGTCCAGGTGGGAGGAGGGTTGTCCAGGTGAGGGGAGGGTTGTCCAGGTGGGGAGGAGGGTTATCCAGGTGAGGAGAGAGTTGTCCAGGGTGAGGAGAGGGTTGTCCAGTTGAGGAGAGGGGTTGGTCCAGGTGAGGAGAGAGTTGTCCAGGTGAGGAGAGAGTTGTCCAGGTGAGGAGAGAGGTTGTCCAGGTGAGGAGAGAGTTGTCCAGGTGGGGAGGAGGGTTGTCCAGGTGAGGGAGGGCTGTCCAGGTGAGGGGGGGGGGGCTAAGGATAAAAAATATCCCCCCCCGTGTTTTTCTGCTGCTCCTCCTTCTCCTCCTCTTTCTCTTCTTCGTCATCCACCTCCTCTTCTTCCTCCTCCTTACCCACACTTCCTTCGCTGCTGGAAACATTAGTATCTAAACTTTGCTCATAGCTCCCCCCACTCCCTCCCTCCTGCCCCCTTCTCTCATTCCCTCCCATGCACCTTCCTTCCCTCCCTCCTTCTCTCCACCAATAGATTCTTCCCTTCCTCACCATCTATGTTATCCTCCCTCCTCTCTCTCCTTTCCCTTTTCTCTCCTTTATATGCAACCTCCCTATTTTATTGTCACCCTCCCTAATTCCCCCTTCCTCATGCTAAATTTGCCGACGGTCGGGTCCAAAGGTACGGACGGATGAACGGACAGACGGATCGAACGTATATACAGAAAACGGACAGATGAAAGAAAGGACAGACAGATAGACGATGTATGTGTGTCTTAATATGTGTTGGTGTCTTAGTATCTGGTGTATTGTGTCTAGTGTCAAATGCCTACTGTCGTGTGTCTAATGTCTAATGTCTTGTGTCTAATGTCTAGTGTCTAACGTCTACTGTCTTGTGTCTAAGTCAAGTGTCTTGTGTGTAGTGTAGAGAAAGAGCTTCAAGACCTTCCATAGTAAAATACAACTAAACATAACAACAACACGACGTCAGGCCAAGGTAAAGGCTACACCTGGGGGCAGATAATAATAACACAGGCATAGATTACACACCTTTCACCTCTTGGTTTCCGTCAGGTGTTGGTAATAATATGGTGGATCTCAGGTGTTTGTATTGGGGATTAATTAAGGTGTGTTAGAGCCAGCAGTGAGTGTGTGGGGGTGAGGTAGGTCCATGTTAGTACCGAGTGTGTGGGTGAGTGTGTGTGTGTGGGGGGAGGGGTGAGCTTGCCGATGGTAGTACTGAGTGTGGGGTGAGTGTGTGGGGGGAAGTAGGGGTGTGGGGGGGGGAAGTGAGGGGTGGGGGGGGGAGGGGGGTGGGGGGGGGAGAGGTGGGGGGGGGAGGGGTGGGGGAGGGTGGGGGGGTGGGGGGGAAGTAGGGGTGGGGGGGGAGGGGGGGTGGGGGAGAGGGGGTGGGGGGAGGGGGGGTGGGGGGGAGGGGGGGGAGGGGGGGAGGTGGGGGGAGTGGGGGTGGGGGGGAGGGGTGGGGGGCGGGGGGGGGGAGGGGAGTGGGGGTGGGGGGAGGGGGTGGGGGCTAGTGGAGAGGGAGGGGAGTGGGGGTAGGGGAGTGGGGGTGAGGTAGGTCACTGTTGGTACTGAATGTGTGGGTGAGTCAGTTCAGGCCAGTAGTGAATGTTGGGGAGTCAGTCAACGCCAACAATGAATATCAGTCAACGCCATCAGTCGACACCAACAACGCCATCAGTTGACAGCAACAACGCCATCAGTTGACACCAACAACGCCATCAGTCAACACCAACAACGCCATCAGTCAACACCAACAACGTCATCAGTCAACGCCGGCAGTGAGTGCATCTGGGTAAGTCAGTCAACACTTTCTACTCCGGTAATTTCACCTGAACCCTTATAAGGCACTGGACGTAAAGAACTATTACTGCAGTCATGGGAGTTATTTCACCCCCCATCACCATCACTCTCTTCACTATCATTACTCTTTTCACCATAATTACTATCATTATTCTCTTCACCATAATCACTATCATTATCGAGTTCACCTTTACTGCATCACTATTTTTCATCGTTCTCATCACCATCACTATCATCCATCCCCAGTCACTATCATCCATCCCCAGTCACTATCATCCATCCCCAGTCACTACCATCCATCCCCAGTCACCCCTCACTATCATGACATCAAGCGGTTGTTTTAAAAAGGTTTTCTGGTCGTTGGTTGGTGAAGGTGTGGTGTGGTTCAGATGGTCGTGGTGGCCGGAGGAAGGAACAGGATACACTCAGTGGCTTCAGGATCCTTTACCTTGGCTGGTGGATCCCTGTACCTGTGAGTTTACTGTTTTCATGTTTTTATTCTCTCTCTATCTCACTCTCTGTCCTAGAGTTTTCTATAGTTAATTGTTTTCCCACGTTCACTCTACCTGGCGTTTACATAACTTAACCTAACCAAAACCTAACCTAAATTAACGAAACCAATACCTAATCTAAGTAAACAAGAACACAAAACAGACACAAGGGCATTGACTCTCTGGTGTGAGTCCTAACATAACCCTGACTAATATAACCAGGTATCACCTTCCTCACACCTCGCCCAGGGAACGAGAAACAGACATATTGCCCCCACGTTCCAAAAGGTTGTTGCTCTTCGCGGCCCCTTGTGGCACACTGAGGTATATCTCGTGGGGTTTTTGTTTTCAAACTCTCACAGCCGCAGGAGTCGTGACATATGCTCCGTAATTTGTTTTTGTTGATGCCACAGTTTTGATAAATGTTTCTTAATTTGTTTTTGGTGCCGAAAGACGAGTACAAAATGCTCTTTAACTTTTTTTGTCGCAAGAATCGTGAAAAATGCTCCTTAACTTATTTTTATGCCGCAGGAGTCGTGAAAAATTATCCTTAGATTGATTTTGATCCCAATAAAGGCGAAAAAAATGCTCCTCAACTTGTTTTGATGCCGCAGAAATCGTAAAAAAAAAATGTTCCATAACTTAAGTTTCGACGTTCCTTGTGGCGCTAACAACACCGACACACTGCTGGTTAATAAATCAATAGTGGTTCTTCGTGTTTATACCTGAACGTTCACCTGGAGGCGTCTCTTACCTGAAGGTGTGTAGCCAATTTTCACACCTGACAACCTGACATCATCAATATAAACTAAACTGATCAAAGGAGTCGGATGAGTTATTATTATTATGCAGCGGTTGAGTATCTAATTCATCCTAATTAAATGTTAAATAAAATAATGAATGTCATGAAAAAAAAAGATTCTCTGATGAGCCTTATTACGAGCTGCAACACACAACTTAAACAAGATACTAAAAACAAAACTGAACTCAACCCTGACGTGTTAAACTACAATACTAGTCTAAATTATTTGTGTTTCTAATCTTATAATAGGTAAACACGTTCTCAAAATTGCACCTGTAAAATATGTAGACAAGAGGTGCAAAATATACCTTCCAATTTATGGGTTTTTTTTTATTCTGTAGATAATATGTTCAAGATATATATTCTCAGTTAGTTTTCCAAAGTAATTATACATGAGACAAGTTACTTCTTCAGATAACATGTTCAAAAATATATATATACCGTTATAATTCTTTGTAGTTAATTATAGAGTAGAATAATTAGTTCTACAGACAACAATGTGAAAAACACGAGTGATAATCTACATGACACACACACACACACACACACACACACACACACACACACACACACACACACGTCTTACTTCCATTATCCGCAACATTAAGGTAATTACCATCAGTGAAGCACCTAATAACACCTCCACCTCTTATGCTGCCAGGTCTTACGTGTGTGTGTGTGTGTGTGTGTGTGTGTGTGTGTGTCCTGAGGCTACAACACACACACACACACACATCACCCACACTCCCTAACGTTATATTCCTTCTGTTTTAACTGGTAATAAGATAATGTTTCTATCTATACGGTAGAGTCTTTATGCAACCTCAACGCCATCTTGATCTCCATAATTGTGTTTTAAGTTAATTATAATGTGGATTCTCATATGACTATTAAGGAAGGAGGAAGAGGGGAGGGGGGAAGGGGAGGGGGGTGATCGAGTGAGTTTGAGGGATCCATCAATGTGTCGTAGCTTAGCGAGTCAATCAGGTTCTCTCGTCTTAAAGAAAGAAATCCAATGGTGGTTTACGAACCTTTAATAATAATGCATCTTTGTGGGATAAGACTTTAGTGAGCTGGATAGAAGCGTTCTCACCTCTTCAGTTTGATGGATAACTTCAACACATCCCATGAGAATCCATCTTTTATCGCTTCACTTCACCAAATATGTAGATAAATTCAACATAACCGCATCCCCCCCCTAGAGAATCCACCCTTATGTCATTACTTAAGTGAACCATGACAATACTTCCTCACATCTCAAAGTTAGGAAGATAAATACAGCATAAGAATCCTTTTGGGAATCCTTTAGGGAGGAAGTTGGGGGGGTGGTGTTGTGGGTAGGGACTTTTCATCGTGTACCTGGTATTAATGACATCATCTGGACTAATGAGCGGAACACGGCCCACCTGGGAGCGCTAAACAAGCCAAGGAGGCATTTTTTTATATATTTCTGGCCCAGGTGAGACTAATACACCAGGGGGACTTGTGAGCTCAGAGAATCCCCAGAAGAACTTGTAGACCCCCCTAGAACCCCTCCCTCCACCCCGTCTCTCCATACCCCAATTACCCTCCCCACCTGTCCCTCCTCCCACCTCCTCCAACCCCAACCCCCCCCCTCCACCCCCACCCGCCATCCCACTCAAGAAAAACCACAATTACAGGGAGTAACAGATGGGAAACACACGGATTGATTTCGGCGGAGTTGTGCCCTGAGGAGTAGGAGGAGGAAGGAGGTGAGGAGAGGAGGTGGCGAGAGAGGAGAGGGAAGAAGTGGAAAAGGAGAGGAATTAGGTTTGGAAAAAAAAGAATGAAAGTGAGAGAGAGAGAGAGAGAGAGGTGTAGAAAAATAAACAGATAAACGAGAAGGAGAGGTGGTAAAATGAGACAAGAAGGAGATGGTAATGAAGGGGAGAAAAGGGGAACAGGCGAAGAAAAAGGAAAGAGGAGATAAAGGTAGGTGGGAAGAAAGATGTTAAGAGGACGTGGATGGAGGAGAGGTGGAGGGGAGAAGAAAGAAATATAAAGTGAGCAAGTGAGAGAAGGGAAAAGAAAGAATTGGTGAACTGGAAGATGAGGGAAAGAATGAAGATATAGGCAAATGAGACGATTGAGAAGCGATGAGATGAGGTTAAGGAGGGAAGAGAAGAGGAAAAAGAAGAGAAAACAAGAAACAGGATAAACCGAAAATGATGTAAGAAGAATTAAGCACAGTAACGAATGGAGGAAGAGAAACAAACGAGATAAACTGAGAAGAAAAACTAAGAAGATAAATGGAAAGAAAATAATAAAAATGAAAACAGATGATAAAGGAGAAAAGGAAGAAGAAAAATGAAACAGAAAAGATAAAGATATATATATATATATATATATAGAAAGAAAGAAAGAAGAAAAGGAAACAATACAAAGAGAACAAAAGAGAGGAGAACTAAGAGAGAATACAACACCAGGTAAGAGATTCTGACCTTGTTTAAAGACAATTTACCTGTGGCTTCCAGCTCGTGATCCAGCTGACTGTTGCTACCAGCCGCACACCACCTATAAACCTTCACACAGCTTAACCTTATCAGCAATATTTTTCGGACAAAGGTTTAAGCTTATCGAGTTTCGTCATGAATTTCGGCGCACAGGTTCGCTAGTGATGGTTTCTGTGTGTGTGTGTGTGTGTGTGTGTGTGTGTGTGTGTGTGTGTGTGTGTACAGACCTCCTCCACACAGCAGACCATCGCCATAAAGCTAAGGTCTACTCACCGCATCATATACTGTACACACTCACCCTCCTGCCGTCCACAGCTAACGAAGACTTCCTCGATAAGGTAACACAGAGGAGAGGGAGAAGGGGAAAGGAGGGAGGGAGGGGTACCCATGTCGATCTCCTTAACTAATGGCTCTCCCTTGATTAACAAATGGACATGCAGGCCGTGAACACCAACACCCTACTGAATCAATGGGCCAAGGGGAGAGCATGTGGGGGGGGGAGGTGTGGGGAGAGGAGGATGGGGTTCTAGGGGGGTGGGAGTGAGGTGGATAAGGGTGTGGGTGGAGGATGGGGTTCTGGGGGGTGGGCGGGTGGGGGTGTGGGGAGTGGGGTGGATAAGGGGTGGGGTGGAGGATGGGGTTCTAGGGGGTGGGCGTGAGGGGAGTGGGGTGAGGTGGATAAGGGTGTGGGTGGAGGATGGGGTTCTAGGGGGTGGGGAGTGGGTGGATAAGGGTGTGGGGGTGGGTGGATAAGGGTGTGGGTGGAGGATGGGGTTCTGGGGGTGGGGTTGGGGTGGGGTGGATAAGGTGTGGGTGGAGGATGGGGTTCTAGGGGGTGGGCGTGAGGGTGGGGGTGAGGTGAATAAGGGTGTGGGTGGATGGGGTTCTAGGGGGGGTGTGTGGGGTGAGGTGGATAAGGGTGTGGGTGGAGGATGGGGGTGTGGGTGGAGGATGGGAGAGTGAGGGGAAGGATGGGTGGGTGAGGGGTTGGGGTAAGGGGAGGTTGGGGAGGGGGGAGGTTGGGGAGTTGGGGGAGGATGGGGTGTAGGGAGAATGGATTGTGTGTGGGGGGGCCGGATAGGGGTATGTGTGTGTTGGGGGGGTGGATAGGGTGTGTGGGGGGGGGAGGTCAGACACCGGTGTTGGAAAATATACCCAACTCGACTTCAGGTAAATCGATCTCGACCAGTTTAAAGAACCGGTACAACCAGTCACTCTTGACCGTATAGGTAGACTATTGTAGTAGCTTATTTTAACCGGTTAATTACATGCATTGTGGAACGGTTAAATACTGCATCCTGCTGCATTCATCTCGGTTACAGATGGTGCATTCTGGCCTTTATTACACTCGGGTCAGATAGTGAGGCTATACAGGTTTATACACGGCTCCTTCACACAGCCCCCCGCTGTGGTGTAAGAAGTAGAGCAATTTGATCCCTCTGCCTGCCTGTTATCATTCCCCCCAATTACTGAGGTTAATGTGCGCGTCAATGACCAACAAAGAACGCAGCTACCCTTTGGCACCTTCACGTACAAGAACTCCTAAGCTGTTTGGTGTCATTACTTACTGGAGGTGAAGTATTGTGATAGTGGCAGGAGGAGGTAAGCGATGATCAGCAATAAACTATTACAGCTTCATACTTTATTCAAGGGATTAATCAAGGCTCAACATGTGTACATACCGGTTTATGCTTAATATTCAGGTGAGTGTCTGTGTATAAACCTGATTAAAGGGGGCAATTTTCACCTGTACCCCCTCCGTGGGTTGCTATAGGCTATTGTACCGGTAACGACATAGAGGTTTAGCTGATGTTTACCTGCCGCCGCCGCCGTCCATTCTTGGCTGCTCTTCCTGGGCCCGACAGCTCGTAAGAAGATCAATATAATCAAGGAACACCACTTTTGCATCCAGTACCCGAGAGATATTCCACTTTACTACCACTAAATACAAGGAATATTCCATTAAATATATTAATATTTCATTGAAAATGTTCAGTAACACTGAGAGTCGATCAGCATTAAACTCCCATCCGTCGGAGGTACCCAAGATCTACATTAAGATACGAATCAAGTTTTCCGATGAACCGCTGATAATAACATAAACTCAACGAAGAGAAATGCCAGCTCCTTCGCCTCGCCGGGGAGGAAGAAATTAAATCAGGCCCCGAGTACAAGAGAAAACTCACAGCCTGACACGACACCCAACACAGGTCCCGGGGCGAGCCTGTTGTGGTCTTGCTAGAGTGGACCAGCGCTCAGACCGAGATGACGACAGATAAGATAACGAGATCCTGAACTAAAGGGACACAACAAGCTAACCACACACCCTGCCCTGGCGTGGGAGGAGTACTGCTGTGTAACGAACAGACTAACACATCTCTTTTTCATGTTGTGAATATTTCGGCCTGAGAACCGACACCAGCAGAAGCCAGGCTAATCAAGCAGTTATCTGGCAAACAATCACTGACTAAGCTGCCTAAGGGGGGGGGAGGGGGGTGACGGAAGGAGGTGGGGGGATGGAGTTGTGGAGAGAGACCCCCCCACACCCTCCCCTGCCTTCCACTCGTAGTCTTCAGATAACATCACCTTTTAAAAGCCTGTGAAATTGCCGCACTGTTACAGTTTGACGTGTAAAATACAGTAAAGCGCGCCGGAAAACTCCCAGATCTGTAACTCACTGTAACATACAAAGCAGAGGACCATTACAGTAAACACTTGCTAAAATACTGAAGAGCGCCTGTTCCTCCCCCCACCCCATCTATTCTACACACGATAAAGTCTTACTGGAGAGAGACAGAGAAACGGGAGAACATGATACTAAACGCGGTGAGAAGTAAGAGAAGAAGAGAAAATAACAACAACCACTGAGCACACTGATAAACATCGGGGGAGGGAGAGGGGAAGGAGAGGGGGGGAGGGGGTAGTTCAGCATGATACCGGAAACAGACCGCTGGAAGATAATGCCGCCCCAGCTTATTTCACCTGAGGATTAAACGCCTTAACGGTACCTGGGGGTTAGGTTATGGTAAGCTGGGTTAGGTTAGTGTTAGGGTGTTTAATCATCAAGTGAAATAAGCTGGGGTGTCTAATCGTCAGGTGATCTCCAGTAACTGTTGAAGACATGATGGGTGAAGGTGGAGAGTGAGCGTTAATGACCGTCTTCCAGCGACTCACTAGCAAGACAACAAGCATTACGGGTGAGCTAAGGTTAATAAACCTATAACCTAAAACCCTAATCATTAAACCTTATACGATTATTACTAAACCGTAAACAATAAACTGTGAACCTAAAACTCTAAACTAATCATTTTGGACTAGATTTAAAATTCGCACCTTAATAATAATAATAATAATAATAATAATAATAATAATAATAATAATAACTGTCCCTTGTGTACGCAGATGGCTAGCCCTAGGGTCACCAAGGAATGAATTTATTTAAGGTGTAGAAGCTGTCGCCAACACAACAAATTAACGAGTTGTCCGAGGAGACCGGACAACTCGCCAACTGCACTGGCTAACCATTACCCCGGAACACGATCCGCAAATCGATTAACATCCAGTTCCCCAATTACTGCTGGGTAGACAGAGGCAAATGGCGTAAAGAACTTGCCCATAGTTTCATCCTGCAAGGCGATCATGCTGACCATTACACCACAAGTCCCTCTAAAATCTAGTCACACTAATCCAACTCATATCAAATTAATTCACCTGGAGAGATATTTCCTGCAATTGGCTACTGTAGCATAAGGGCCCCCTAAATATAACCACCCATGGGCCGCCCACATAAAACCGCCCACGGGCCGCCCACATATAACCGCCCACGGGCCACCTAAATATAACCGTCCGAGCGCCCACATGTAACCACCCACGCCCATTACACACGTTCCCATAGAGGTTTGTTGTTGTGTTTATAAATCCGGTCAAACATAATTACTGCACGATTAGTCACGCCAACTGTCCTTCTCTACATCCCGCTGTGACTGTCCCTGCCGGCCCTGACTCCGCCTACAATACTGTGTGACCATTCATAACGCAGAAACAATGCCTCTGAGGTTTACAAAAGGCCTAGTGACTGGCTAGTGAAATAACTGTGAATTTCTCTGTACGTTGTAAACAGATCGCAGTACCTATAATTGGTTTACTTGTAACTACTTTACCTAAGGAAGGTTCAACTGTAACTAGTTTACCTGGAGAGGGTTTATCTATAACCGACTAGCTACCTATAATTGGTTTACCCTGTAACAGGTTTACCTCCACTGGGTTTTACCTGCAGCCGGTACACCTGCAGCAAGTTTACCTGTAACTGGTTTTGTTTGGGCTCGTCATCGCGGCCTTTATTAGAACATTCCTCATTTACACATTCTTTAAACCTGTACATTATTCTCACCAACAATCTCTGTTTTTTCCACACACACACACACACACACACACACACACACACACACACACACACACACACACCCATAAACACTCTACCTGTAGCTTGAGTGCAAAGTTTACTACTACAATTAGCACTGCAATTACCCAAAAAGCACCATGTTGCAGTGTGTTGGTGGTGCAATCGGCACACTGGGATGCTCGTTGAGAGGAGGGAGGAAATGCAGATGCAGTCTGAGGATGAAGTAGTCTGAAAATGATGCGGTCTGAGGATGAGGCAGTCTGGGGAAGAGCATGCCCACAACCATCCTCACAGAACACCACACCACACACCAAACACCACCACACCACACACCTCACCACACCACACTACACCACACCACACACTTCACCACACCACACCACCACTCCACACACCATCAACTTCACCACCACGCCACTAGAGGTCTAATAATCTTAGCTCTTGTGGACATTCGGAGGAAAGAAAGGGGGGAGGGAGGAGGGAACGGAAGAGGAAGGCGGGAACGGGAGAGGAAGAAGGGAACGAGAGGGAGGGAGGGAAGGAACGGGAGATGAAGGAGGGAGGGATTGAGTGAGAGAGTTAGAGAGGGAGGGGAGGTGTCACGAGCGGCCAGTAGAGGCAGCAACACACTAATGGATCATAAGTCACGTATTAATATAGTACGGGTCCATATGATATACTGTGGTACGTCTGTTGTTGAAAGTTAAGAGGACATTCAGAAGGGAATTTCAACGCCCGTAAGAAAAGAGTCACTTGGACACACACACACACACACACACCCAACACACACACGTCATCTCAGGCGAAAATTTTATATATGCTAAGCGTTGTCGCATTTCTTCGCTTGTTCCAGTAGACTCTTGGTGCGCTCTCAGGCGTTCTCTCGCTGTCTCCTCTTGGTCCATGAGATCTTGAGTGCGCTAGTGGAGAGTATCAGGAGGACGAGGAGGATGAGGGAGGAGGAGGACGAGGGAGGAGGAGGACGAGGGGGGGGGAGGATGAGGGGTATTGACTCTCACCACTTGACTGATCCCAAGGTTCATCGATAGCTGTGCACCAATGGTAGACCTGAGATCACCACTGTAGTGTCACCAATGGTAGACCCTGAGATCACCACTGTAGTGTCACCACTGGCAGACCCTGAGTTCACCACTGTAGTGTCACCAATGGCAGACCCTGAGTTCACCACTGTAGTGTCACCAATGGTAGAACCCTGAATTCACCACTGTAGTGTCACCATTGGTAGCCCCAGCTTTCACCACTCTGCTGTGGTTCATGTGACTGTAATTAATATTTGTGAGAATTTCATCTGATAACATAAACGTTTGCGAACATTACCTGTGATTGCTTAAACGTTTAGGAATGTTGTATGTCATTTCATAAACGTTTGTGAGCTGTCTTGGTGATTATTTCAAACTTGTGGACTGTCTACCTGATTGAATAAACATATGCGACCCGTCTAGTGACTGCATGTAAACGTTTCGGGAGGTTGAAGGTGACCGCCGGACCCACCACGATAACAACCAACCAGCTTTGTGGGTCCTAAAGGGGAGAGGCATGAGGGCGGTTGGTCAGTGTTGATTGTGGAGGGAGGGAGAGAGGGGGTAGGCGGCGGGTCGTCCCTACCCAAGCATCTCTCTCTCTCTCTCTCTCCATTCTCCACCCCCTCCACATATCGACCTCCACATTTACTCCACCTTCCATTATTTTTCGCCCATCTTCCTAAATGGTCACAGCGATCCGTCATGGCGACTCAGCATCTTGTTAGGATCTGTAATCATCAATTTTACGGCCAAGATCTGCTTTTCGTGTCGTTATTTACTTTTTCGAGTTATATCAGGAAATTGATTTTTTTTCTTAGTCTTTCGCCTCTAAACTTATGACCAACAGTCTTCCACACATTTGATGACTAGCCCGCCCCTCCCCCCTCCTAGTTTGGTTCACTTAATGATTAATCTAATCTAACCTAACCTAACCTAACCTAAAGCTAATGTAACCTAATCTAACTTAACCTGACCTAAAGATAATGTAACGTAATCTAACTTAACCTAAAGTTAATGTAACCTAATCTAACTTAACCTGACCTAAAGATAATGTAACGTAATCTAACTTAACCTAAAGCTAATGTAACCTAATCTAACTTAACCTGACCTAAAGATAATGTAACGTAATCTAACTTAACCTAAAGCTAATGTAACCTAATCTAACTTAACCTGACCTAAAGATAATGTAACGTAATCTAACTTAACCTAATGCTAATGTAACCTAATCTAACCTATATTTAACGAAACCTAAAGCTAACTTAACCAAACTTAAAGCTAATGTAACTATATCTAACCTATATCTAACATAACCTATAGCTAACTTAACATAAAGGTAATCTAACCTACGGTAACCAAAAGCTAACTTAATCTAACCCCCAACTTGTTTCACCTTAAGATTAACCACTCGAAAGCTAACCTAACCTAAAGCTAACCTACCCTAGCCAACTAACCTCACTTAACTGCTCTAGGTGGTATTAAATTGTTTACTCCTTCTGTGGGATAAAGCTTCACGTGGGTCTGTGTCTCGTTTAAAGTTACGATCGATAGAAATGACCTCAAGGGTGTAGCTACAGAACCGGTAGTTGAAACGGTCGATTCTGGTGTTAGACTTGTATGTACAGGAAACAGGTCAAACTCTGGATGAATAAACTTAATCAATCAAAAACAATTATATTTGTTTATTAAAGATGGAGCTGTTGAAGCCTCCATTATCCATTTCATATTTAAGTAAATCACCAAATAATTACCCCCAATAGTCACTTAACACCTAACTTTCGAGGTAAATTTCTCTCTCGTTTATAATCATTAATTTATTTAATTCTATTCTGATTTCATGAAAAAAATAAAAATAAAATATATAATACCCCAAAAAAATATTTATACTGCACCCTATGATGGCTGCCTACACAATCACGGTACAGTACTTCACTAATTTAATTCTATGATTTTTGTTTTGTTTGGGCTTACATAAAATTAGCTGAAGCCACATTTACAACACCATTCAATACATTAACAAAACCTTTTTAAGCTTTTATTTACCAAACAACATATTGGGTAATGTGAAGACTAGTCACCCAAGCTTGCCTAACCTAACCCCATCCCAGGTAACGCTAAGGTGTTTAATCATCAGGTGAAATAAGCTGAGGTGTCTAATCTTCACGTGGTCCAACATCATTCATGCACAAAAACAATTAGAATTAAGGTACACTACACTACCCTACACTACACTATCCTACACTACCCTACCCTACACTAGAACATAAGAAAATAAGGAGTCTGCAATAGGCCGGTTGGCCTGTGCATGGCAGCTCCTGTCGAGAGTTACTACCACTCTCTATCATCCATGAATCTATCTAGCCTCCTTTTGAAACTTTCCAGAGTTCCCGCACTTACTACAAAGTTGCTAAGCTTGTTCCACTCGTCCACCACCCTATTTGTGAACCAGTTTCTTCCTATCTCCCTCCTAAACCTAAACTTATCCAACTTGAATCCGTTGCTCCGAGTCCTATCCTGCTCGGATATTATAAGAACTTTATCTATATCCCCTTTATTGATTCCTTTCACCCACTTAAATACTTCTATCATATCTCCCCGCACTCTTCGTCTTTCTAGGGAATGCAAGTTAAGTTTCTTTAATCTATCCTGATATGGAAGGTTTCTAAATCCAGGAATCATTTTTGTCATTCTACACTACAGTCTGGCAATGAAGATCATAAGTTAAAACTATTATAAGATCTAAATAAAATAATAAGTTTAATAAGTGTAAAACTGTAATTAAAAACAAAAGAAAATCTACTTTTAAAATCACATGTGTTTAAGCGCCCCGGTTGGAGTTTAACATTTCACACCAACATCCAACTGATTACAAACACTCAGTCATGATCCTACGCTGGCCTGCCTAATAATGGTAATATAGTAATCTTGGCCTGCAATACACATACACAAATACACATACAAACACGCAAATGTATACGCACAAACATGTAGGTAACACACACACACACACACACACATCACAAACACAACATACCACAGAAACACACACACACACACACTCAGCAAGATCACAGATAGCGAATCAGGGAGCAAGATTTGTGGACCTTCTGCGATTACCTTCAGACAATAGGAACCCCGCCTGGCTCGCGCCCACTCTCATCTCCCGGAACCTCCTCCCTCACCACCGTCAAATATACCTCCCTGAACCGCCAAATATACCTCACCAACGCCAAATATACCTCCCTGAACCGCCAAATATACCTCACCAACGCCAAATATACCTCACTGCTCTGGCAAATATAGATCACTGATTTGGTTCGGTGAAGGTAGGTACTACCATCTCACCAATCCCCCCCAAATATTTATCACTGCTTCGCCAAATATACATAAGTGTCTCGCCAAATACGCAAATACATACGTCAAAGCCTGCAGCTCACCAAATTTAACTCAGCTGCTTCGCCAAATATACTTCGCTCTTTCGTCAGATATCCTTCACTGCTACACAACGTACCTCGCCAAATGTGCTTCACTGCCTCGCCAAATATACGGAACCATACTTCACTGACTCGCTAAATATCCTTCACTGCAACACAAAATATCCCACATTGCTACAGAAAATATATACCTTTAGTAGCTCGCCAAATATACTTTACCGACCTCGCCAAATATACTTTACCGACCTCGCCAAATACACTTCACCGCTGCACTGTTACAATTGCCGCACCTCATTTACGAGCGCGGTTATGGAACAGCGAGCATTTATCTGGCCACTTGGGCTGTCAGGACGCCGGGGCAAGACAATACTTTACCCCATCACGACTCCCGCCAACAGCTTTAAGTCCGGTACAATGTATTTATTTATTTATTGGAAGAGTCTATGTGAGAGAGAGAGAGAGAGAGAGAGAGAGAGAGAGAGAGAGAGAGAGAGAGAGACCAAACACAAATACCATCTACAAGCTACACACCGTATGTACAGTATACATAGAGCCCAAAATTACTTGACAGTGTATAACAAGTAAATGATAAATAAAAGGGGAAGAAATGAATAAATTAATAAAATACAATAAACATACGTCTATGAGACATTCTTAACATACAGGTAAATAACAAAACAAACTCCATAACCATGCATAAATAACGAAAAACCTAACTACATGGCTAAATCACACGACCTGCTTTTAAAAATATACAGAAAGTTTGGATTACAACTGTACATTAAGATCCAGGTGCGGTAATTGGTCAACGTCGGCATTTTAACCACCACTTGAACCCCAAAATATTATTCCCCAAAAGCGACAAAAACACATACATCAGTCAGGTCAGTAAGGGTATGCAGAGGACTGACTAAACGAAGGTATTGTAACTATTTAACTGTATGGTATCGAGACCAAGGGTAGGGCGTGTCTGCCTTGGGTCATTGGTCAGGGTAGTGGGAGGTTGTCGGTATTATGGGACATTACCGAGATGCTGTGCTACCTGTGTGTTATGCTGTGCGACCTGTGTGTTATGCTGTGCGACCTGTGTGTTATGCTGTGCTACCTGTGTGTTATGCTGTGCGACCTGTGTGTTATGCTGTGCTACCTGTGTGTTATGCTGTGCGACCTGTGTGCTATGCTGTGCGACCTGTGTGCTATGCTGTGCGACCTGTGTGTTATGCTGTGCTACCTGTGTGTTATGCTGTGATGAGGCTGTGCTACCTGTGCTGCTACCTGTGTGTTATGCTGTGCTACCTGTGTGCTATGCTGTGCTACCTGTGTGTTATGTGCTGTGCGACCTGTGTGTTATGCTGTGCGACCTGTGTGTTATGCTGTGCGGTGTTATGCTGTGCTGTGTGTGCTGCCTTGTGCTACCATTGTGTCAGGGCTAGTGGGAGGTGCTGTCGGTATTATGTTATGCCGTACTACCTGTGTGTGGTGTTGTGCGACCGGTGTGTTATGCCGTACCACCTGTGTGTTATGCTGTGCGACCTGTGTGTTATGCTGTACCTGTGTGTTATGCTGTGCGACCTGTGTGTTATGCTGTGCTACCTGTGTGTTATGCTGTGCGACCTGTGTGTTATGCTGTGCTACCTGTGTGTTATGCTGTGCGACCTGTGTGTTATGCTGTGCTACCTGTGTGTTATGCTGTGCGACCTGTGTGTTATGCTGTGCTACCTGTGTTATGCTGTGCGACCTGTGTGTTATGCTGTGCGACCTGTGTGTTATTCTGTGCTACCTGTGTGTTATTCTGTGCTACCAGTGTGCTACCTCTACCAGTGTGTTATGCTGTGCTATCTGTGTGATATTCTGTGCTACCTGTGTGTTATTCTGTGCTACCAGTGTGCTTTGCTGTGCTACCTGTGTGTTATGTCGTGTTACTTCCCCTGTCGTGTTATGTTGTGCTGTGTTACTTCCACTACCGTGTTGTGTTGTGCTCTGTTACTTCCCCTACCGTGTTGTGCTGTGCTGCTCTCACCCCCCTCCCAGTATGCTGTGCGGTGCTGTGCTGTGCTAGGCAGGGTACACAAGTCGCAGCGGAGGGACAAGTGTCGTGCTGGCGCCTAAGTTGTGATGGTACAGGAATTTCCGCGCCTCGTGTGTCGCGGTGAGTGGTTTGTTTACACACACACATACACCAGGCCAGTCACAACTCACACACCACCTGGCCACACCACGCCAGCCTGGGAATATTCCCCATTAAGAATATTTCCGGCATACGTAAAGTGGAGAAGGAATATTCCCTATTAAAGAATATTCCCAACATACGTAACTGGATTATTTTCAACAAACAATGGGAGACGAATATTCCCCTGGAAGAGTATTCCCAAAACACGGGAAATATTCCCCGACAAGAATTTTCCTAAGATAGGTCTACGAAAATGAGATACGGGAATATTCCTTATCAAGAATATTCCCGAGACGATGAAAGACAAAAATGATGCCCGACAAGACAAAAATATTCCCCACTAAATTTATTCCGGTCATGAGTCAGGAACACAAGAATACTCGCAAAACGGTCCAATCGAGGGCAATTATTCACCGCCAACTGTCCTGTTTATCTCACAATTTATATTTCGCAGTCCGTCTCGTCTCGTGTTCCATATAAGGGAATTAATTGATCGGCTGAAACAGAGAAATCGATATACAAATGAAGCACAGGTCCCGCAAGCTTCAGACAGGCATAGTAATCGTTTAAAACCGTCGTGTGTATAGTCAACTGGGTAACAAGAGAGCCAGTGTGGTCTCACGTCACCACCAGGCAAACTTCGTCAGGAGAAACACGCAAGTTCACTTTATCACCAGGTAAACTTCGTCATGTAAACTTCGCCAGAAATCACAGATGGTCTTTCTTCGTTTTCAGGTATTGTATACACCAGGTAAACATTAACACACACACACACACACACCAGGTGAGGTTCGTCAAGGGATAGACAGGTAAGTTGAGGCCGGCTCAGGTGATGAGGCTGGCCGTCCCCGCTGCGTCATCCACAACACCTCTCTCTCTCTCTCTCTCTCTCTCTCTCTGACTACATCTGTCTAACCGCAGTGACTGTCATATCTAGAATAAACAAGTTTGTCTCTCTTTCACCATCTATCTATTTAACTTAAGAAAGCCCCGAGAGAGAGAGTCACCTTGCCAGGGCAGGGCCACAGAAGTCTGATACACCCACAGACTGACTCACTCACTGACCACCTACGAGAACAGCAGATAAAGGTCCAGTGTTTGTATGTTGTGTGTGTGTGTCTTCAATAATGTGTGTAAATCCTTTCTCACTCGGTTATGATGTTTATAGGAATACAAGGGATTAAGCTACTTCGTGTAATTTATAATTTACGTTAAGTTACGTCAGGTTTGATTAGGCTAGATTATATGCAATTAAGTTGTTACGACAGGCTAGAGTAAGTTAGGTTTGGTTAGGTTAAATTGGGTTAGGTCGAGTTAACTTAGATTAGGTTAAGTTATATTAGGTTAAGTAAGGTTAGGTTATGTCAGGTCATGTTAAATTAAAGAAGGTTAGGTTATGTTATGTTAAATTAAATAAGGTTAGGTTATGTCATGTTAAATTAAATAAGGTTAGGTTAAATTAAATAAGGTTAGGTTAAATTAAATAAGGTTAGGTTAAATTAAATAAGGTTAGGCTAGGATAGGTTACATCAAGTAGATGGTGGAGAGCGTGGAAGTGGGAGGAATTCCTGGTTTGTTTGTTTACTCGACGTGGACCCCCCACCCAGCTGACTACGTCTCCTTCTCCCGCTCTTCTCCTACACTTGCACTCCCAGAGAGAGAGAGAGAGAGAGAGAGTCTGGGAGTACCTGTGTATCCCGTCCAACCACATTTAAACCCTTCGGAGAGAGAGAGCATGCAGGTAACACACACACACACACACACCTCAGTAACCCACCCCCCACATACACACATCTAAACACAAAAAGCTACGCGTGTATAAGAGAGAGAGACAAAAAATATTCCTATTACATTCTTCCCCAGCCCACCCTCAGGACCCGCCATCAACGCTCCAAACACTTGCTTAAGATTTCTCTATGTTGGTCGGCTATCAAATATGTAAAAGCAGTCCCCCGTCCGCTCGCTCCTGGGAATAAAACCCGCGAAAAGAATCAGAGTTGGGAGCAAGTACTGAAGGAGGAGGGTGAGGAAGAAGGGAGGTGGAGGGGTAGGGCGAGGGAAGAGGAGGAAAGTGGAGGAGGGAAAGGAGGGAGGGAAGGAAGGGGGGGACGAGGAGGACGAAAAGAAAGGGGGATAGCCTATAGAGGAGGAGGACGAAAGAGAGACGGGGAGGAAGAAGAAGGATGAGAAGAGAGGGGAAGATGGAGGAGAGGGAGGAGAAATAAAGAAGAGAAGATAGAGAGATTAGTGAATTTCGCGAGGTAGGAAAGAGGAGGAGACAAATGGGAAGAAGGAAGAAGAAGAGAATAAACAATAGGAGGAAGGGAAAAAGGGTAGATAATTAACAAGAATAAATTATGAGAACAGACTAAATATAGGAGAATGAAGTAAACAAAAATATGAACTATAAAAAAGACAAATTTAAGAAAGGATTTTTTTTTTGAGAGAGAAAATCTGGAAACACGTGTGAAATAATCAAGAGCAGAACAATACCTTCTTTTACCTGGACACGACTCGGATGACTGTAGCCCAAGATACACATACACATACACACACACACACACACACACACACACACACACATGAATTTAGTTAACATACAGGAGTTAAAAAATATATATACGATTTTACTGATTTGTTTTTATTTGGTTGATATGCTTTCATAGTTCGCTAAACCATTAAGATGCGAGATTATTATGAAGCTATACACAGGTAAGCTCTCAAGATTAACTGCACTGAAGACCATTACACATTATTACCACTCCTGCAAAACACATAACTAATTAATATTTTCTCCTATCACGTGAAAACTAAACATCTAAGCTTATTGTCACCTGATGATTAGACACCCCAGTGTTATCTGAAGGGGAGGTGGTGGGCGCAGTAAGGGTAGGGTAGGGTAGGGTAGTCTCTTAAACTGATAGTACACTGATCCCACCTTCTGAGGATTTCACGAACGATCCAAGATTCTCCAAGATATTACTGATCACACAAACGAACAATTTGCTTAATTGAAAATGTTAAAATTCGAGGATATTAACACCTACTGCTGTGCCCTCTTTGTTTACAAATCAGTCAATCACTTCCTTGACAACAATTATTTCCAGTTCCGGAATAATCAGAAATACAACTTAAGACACCCAGACCTACTAAGACCACCCCCCATGCGCTCCTCTCAGTCCCAGACCTCCATAAAATATCATGGTGTAAAGTGTGGAACAACTTACCCCCACCCATCAGCTCTTAAAAAATATCGATTGACTAAGTATTACCAGTTTTTGTAATACCTACTTTATATTCCTGCTTTTATTGTACTACCAAAACCGTTTTATCAGAAATTATCACGTGGATAGATAGAAATTACCATTACAATAAATATATTTGCCAACTTGACATGATACCGGCAGCTTTGTCCTCTTGTTCCACCTTAATACAACCTATGTTCTACTGCTTCCCTCCCTTATCATATTTATGTATATCAACTCCACTGTAAAGTATGTATATACTAATAATATAATGTAAAAATAAAATAAATATAAAAATAAATAAATATCTTAGTGATAACCGTGGTAACATACTAATTTGTTCTTATTACTACCATGCTCTGTGTACTATTCCAGATGATACTAAATGTTACATAATACATGTACTTCCTTGAGATAAATGAGCAGTATATATCAGGTGCCTACAAGGGAGCTCAGGCTCTCACTGGTTCAGCCATGTTAATAATATTTTTTTTCGACTCTGTATCTATGTTCTTCTGGCTAAATAAACTGTTTCAAAATCTATATCAAGATTCTCCAAGACATCACCCAAGTCTCCAAGACATCACCCAAGAGTCTCCAAGACATCACCCAAGAGTCTCCAAGACATCACCCAAGAGTCTCCAAGACATCACCCAAGAGTCTCCAATACATCACCCAAGAGTCTCCAAGACATCACCCAAGAGTCTCTTGAACACCTTCAGATTTTCCAAGGGTTCTCAAAAAACCCTTCAAGCCTCATCTGGACGCCTCAAGATTCTCCAAAACGACTCCACATCTCCAAGACATTACCCAAGATTCTTCTGAACACCTGAAGATCCTCACAAGATTCTCCCGAACACCTCAAGTTTTTCCTGAATGAGTCTGGCATTCCCACCTTCAGATGAGCTGAATCCGACGGAGCCTTGTTGATGGCACTAGTGAAGCGGCGAGGAGGATGAAGAGGAAGAGGAAGAGGAAGAAAAAACTGAGATAGGACGAAGAAGAAAATGAGACTCGGATTAAGAACACATACAAACACACCCACCCACACGCACATACATACATACATACACGCGCACACCCACCCACACGCACATACATACATACATTACATACACACACCCACACACACCCCCACATGCACACCCCTTTCCCTCACACACCTACATCTTTCCCCCACACACTCACATACCCCCCCTCACACACACACACAGTCTGGCAGTCGAATAGTTAAACATTTTCCCTGGGCAAAATCCCGGGCCGAGTTTTCGAGTTTTTCTCCAGAGTAAAGTGATCCGGGGGATTCGGCATTGTTAGACTCGTTTTTATTCGTTTGACAAAGGAAGGGAGGTTTGCCTTTCGCGTCGAGTCTGTGTGAGGTAAAAATGAAAAGGGAAGGAGTGACTTTTATGACTGGTGGCTCAACCTGTGTCTCGCCCGGATGAAATTCTGGAAAAATGTTCTTCTGAGAGAATTTGATTGTGTTTAGCGCCAAGAAAAATAATCATAGTATTTTTTTTTTTAAGTTTTAGAGAATTTTATTGTATTTACAGTGGAGAAAATTAATCATGGTATGGGGGGGTATAAAAAGATTTGGTTGTTTCTAATGTAAATATATGTATATAATTACGGAATTTGGGGTTGATATAAGACAATTTAGTTGTATTTTACGTTAAAAAATATAATTATGGTAATATTTTTTGGTGGGGAGAGGCGGAGGAGGATTAAGATAAGTCAACTGCATCAAATCCGTTACATTTAAAGTGAAAAAAGAAACAACTCGCATCACTTCTCTTCCCTTTAACGTATACAAACATCTTGACAGCTGCTTACTTCTTAGTCATCTCACAGTGTAAATACATAACTTTTAAAACATCACAGAGAGACTTTAATGCCATTTAAAGCACAAAGACATGCATATATATTTCTCTATTTTTCTTTTGGAAAAATACAAATCGCAAAAATGGAAAAATCGCGAATTTCTCTTCAAACAGAATTGAATTATTCAAAGGCAGAATATTTCAATATCTTAATCTCAATATGGAAAATCCTAAAGGTTTTCCTTAGATAAAAAACTATGATTATTTTTGTATTGGCTATTCACAAAAAATGAAAAATCGTGATTATTTTTTCATTATCAGTATACACATTATCAGTATACAGTGTACAGTATATCAACAAATTTCTCCAGAGAAAAATTCTAACTTCCAGGGTTCCTGGCGAACCCTCTCAAGGACGTGCTTCCTGCTGACCGATGGTGGTGGTGATGGTGGTAGTATGGTGATGGTGGTAGTATGGTGATGTGGTGGTGGTGGTGGTGGTAAGGTGGTGTGATGTGGTGGTGGTAAGGTGGTGTGGTGATGTGATAGTGACAAGATGGTATGGTGATGTGGTGGTATGGTGATGTGGTGACGGTATGGTGATATGGTGGTGATAAGGTGATGTGGTGATGTGATGGTGACAAGGTGATGTGGTGATGGTACGGTGACGGTATAGTGATGTGTTGGTGGTAGTGATGGTATGATGATGTTGGTAGTGGTGATAAGGTGGGAATATGATGATGTGGTGGTAGCATAGCGATGGTGGTGGTAATAGTGGTGGTATGGTGATTTGGTGGTGGCATGGTCATGATAGTAGTATGGTGATGGTGGTAGTGGTGATAATGGTGGTTGATGCAGGCCCTCCAACCTCACTACCCCTACCCTCCTTCCCATCCACTGGTGGTATGGTGATGTGGTGGTGATGTGATGATGGGATGGGGGTATGTGGTGGTGGTATATGGTGGTGGTATGGTGATGCGGTGAAGATGGGATGGTGGTATGGTGATAATGGTTGTGATGGTGGTATGGTGATAATGGTGGTAGTTTGGTGGTGGTGCTGTGGTGGACGATGTAGTGGTGGTGGTGGACCTTGGTTGAAAAATTTTCCCAGACAAGATGATGCAACCCCCCCCTCATTCCTCACTACAACTCCCCCCTCATTCCTCACCTCTCTCTTATCATCCTTCTTCCCTGCATCTACCTCTTTCCAATCATCTTTCCCCTTCCTCCCCCAACCCCACTTTCCTACCTCCTCCTCATCGGCCTTCCCTACCCCACTCACTCTACATCTTCCACTACCTCCTCCTTCTTCTTCCTCTGTCTTCTCCCCCCACCGCTGCCTTAGGAACAACAATTTTCAGTTAACAACATTTCATGAGGTACGGACACAAGCTGAAAAATCATCATCCAGGACACACACAAAACAGGTCCGCCAGTCTGACTTTACCAGGTGCTGACTACGGGTGGATGGGGCAGGGAGGGGGGGGAGGGATGGCGGCAGGGAGGGATGGCGGCAAGGAGGGGATGGCGGCAGGGAGTGGATGGGGGCAGGGAGGGGATGGGGGCAAGAAGGGGATGGGGGCAACGAGGAGACAGAGGCAGTGAGGAATGGAGACTGGTATGAAGAGTGTGATCGTTTGTCTATATGAGGCTAGAAGAATGTACTCGTAGCCTACACAAACAGCGAGGCCACAAATGCTATATTTACACAACTTAACCTAACCTCACTTAAAACAATTTCAGATCTGATCTTTTACAACATCAATTTACTTTCTTTAAATACTGTATAAAAAAATCTTCAAGATCAGACTTAACATTTCTTGACACTACTCTTGTAAAGCAATGATCAACTTTCTTTAAATCCCCCTAAAATATAGTGAGAAATAAAACTTCTAAATCATGATATATCGAAAAGCATGACTTTTTTTTTTACTTTGTTATGTAAAAGAAAATAGGATAATTGATCGGTACTGTACACGAGGTTAGTTCAGACAAGAGATATATACAGCATCGGTAATGAAAACAAACACAACTTAAAGAAGAAAAAAAGTAAATGGAGTGCGTAGTGTATATACTTGTTATATTTTTGGTTGTACTTTATGCTGCAAAAAAAAAATATATAAATCCACATAAAAACTAAAATAATTCAATAAAACTCATTAAACCACAAATAGCTAAAACAAGAGTAGAATCTACCCGTTGCCTGGCCTTCCCACCCCCCTCCACTCATCTGTGTCTCGATAGAAACCATAAAAGTATGTGATTGACATTAGCTACAGTTTGGGTAGCCCTTAAAAAACTCAGGTCCACGCCCCAGCAGCAATAGAGTAGGGAACACATGTGGCCTAAAAAAGATGAAACCCTCTTTAACTTTTAAATTGTTACAGACGGATCACTCAGGATTCTCGCCCCCTTCCCAGTTTATTTCACCTGAAGATTAACCACCCTGAGACAAATCTAACCTAAGGAAACGTATATAACCTATCTTAACGAAACCTTAACGTAACGTAACCTAACCGAATCCTCCCTAAAGTAACATCAGATGGGAGGTGGGGGGGGTCGAATCTTCAGGTGATCCCGGCAGGCCTTGAACTACGCCGGACTTTGATTTTGGATCTCCACATTCCACCAACCTTTACCTTTGACAGACCTTTATCTACGGCACTATATTCACTAGCATCTTCCTTGGTGTAACTTTAATTCCCTTTTAATACTTGGTAAAATGTTAGCTAGTGAGAGGTACTTGTTCAATAGACAGACAGAGAGATAGACAGGCGACGAGACAGGTGGACAGACAGGGAAGTTGAGTTAATTAACGACTGCCAGGTAACAATTACGAGCGTTGAGTGAAGTTCAATACATTAATAAACACACTAGTAACTGGGAACAAAACACGACTCGAATTGTTTTACGAAAGATAAAGATGAAATCTAACTTTATTCTGAAATAAACGGAAAAATAGAAACACAATTTGGCGAAAAAATAGAGCAATTAGATAAAAAAAAAGGTAATTTGGTATAATTATGTGCAATTCGGGAGTAACAAAAACTCCATTTACCAAAAAGGGCTAGTTTTTACACACTAAAAAATAGCATTAGTCTTACCTCACAAAAATATCAATACTAAATTAACGGTAAAGAAGAAATATCAGTTCTTGGGACTTAACATCTCTAAACAACAGCGAAATGAACACCAAATTAAATAAACAAACGTGAAATCAGCACATGTCAACAAATCAAAGGCTACTAACTTCGGCAGGCATAGACTTGGCAACTCGGTTTTAATTTCTAAACACACAGGTAAACGCCAGACCACAAAAAAAAACTTTGGCGTTAACTTGGCGGCTTAAGTTCACTTGCATAATGAGTAGAAACTAGACCTTGAAATCACGTCTTGGTAAACTCCAAGTAAAAACAGTTTACACCCCAGCCCACAGCGAGGTAAACAGGATAGCGTGTAGTGCTCGGGGTGTTGCCTAATGTTAATAATAATGCTAATAACAATAATAATAAAACAAATAATAATACAAATACCAATAATAATAATAAAACAAAAATATTAATTATAACACGACTCTCGGTTATACCACGATAAAATAGCATATCGATTTCGTCAAGACTACCATACTACTGCCACTACTACTACTACTACTACCACTACTACTACTACTAATAATAATAATAGAATCATCTTATTCATTAACACATACCGTAGCTATAAAACCTTTCTCATGATAGTGACTGCCAAGTGATAAATCTAAAGAACGACACAGGGATGAATGTTATAAAAGCCAATACGATTTAACATGGCTGTAACTTAAAGGGGTCATATCACAGGTTCAAGGTTGACTGGAAGCTGTTTTATGCAACCTCTGTGTGTGTGTGTGTGAAGATGTTTTTATCTAGTCTATATCTATGGACAAAAATCATTGTCACTTCAACTTTAACATAAAAAAAAGTTACAAAATATCATGACTTCATTCACACACTTCATAACCCCTTTACGGACACAAACTCATACAAACACGTTTAAAAAAAAGAGCATCGTACCAACTTTGAACCGCTGATATAAACCCACAAACCCTTAATAAAGTAAAAAGTATTGTATATAAGTCAGAGAAAACACCAAACTCTTCTCAAAACTACATACATAAAACTACCAGTTGTTATTTTCAATCCTTTCACCAACATCAAATCACTTTCTGAGAACCTCCTAAGCTCTACTTCAGCCCATCAAACAGGGGACACGTTATAACTATACTGTACCGGTAGTTTCTTTCGCTGTAATGTTAAGTGTTATTTTTTTTCATTATACAGCAATAGTAGTTTTCTTTTCATTATTCAGTGTAGTTATTCATTATATAGTATACTGTATTAAGATGTTACTGCTACTTTTTTTCACTATTCAGTATTAAAGTGTAACAACTATTTTTCTCAGTGTTCGTAAATCGTGTTACTGTTATTTTTCTCAGTATTTGTGAATCGCGTTACTGTTATTTCTCTCAGTATTCGTGAATCGTGTTACTACTACCTTTCTCGGCATCAATTCTTGAATAATAACTTGCTACTTTTTTCGGGATCTATTCGGCAGTAAAGACTGATTCAGTTTTCAGGGAGCAATAAAATATTTTGACTACTCTTTCAGGATCTTTTTACCATTAGGCTAAAGTGCGCTATTGCATTCCTAACCAATTCAGTACCGGGAATTAAAGCGTTACTGCAACTTTTCAGTATAATTCAGCGTCGATATTAAAGTGCTACTGCTACTTACTACCACCGGGTTAGTAATAAATTGTTGGCGTTACTTTATCTCAATATCATTTCAGTAAGAAAATCTCATTAAACTTTCAAACTTAATTCAGTAATTAAATATTTCGGTGTTGCATAATTGATAAAGCCACATTCATAAAGTATATATCTAATGGAGAGATGAACTGATTAATCACAAAAATTAATTAGTAATTAAATCATGTCTGAAAGGAGAGCCACTGCAGGCAGGTGGTGGGCGAGCGTCAGTCTGCAGTTGCTTTTCTAAACGAGTTAAGGGGGGTGGGAGGCCAGCCCGTCTTGGTGCTCCATCTCAACACAGCCTAGTCCTAAGGGCTGTACGTCACGTCAACAGACACAAAATACTGATCATTAAACTACTCTGTGATAAATTTACACAACAGCTTGGTTAAAAATTCATCGCTATCTGTTCGACGTAAGGTGATTGCAACGTAAGGAAAAAACGAACGTACGTAAAGTAGTAAACGAACCTACGTAAAGTAGTAAACGAACGTACGTAAAGTAGTAAACGAACGTACGTAAAGGTAAACATAAGTTCCTTGGTCATTGCGGGACATGATAACATGGTCGGACACCAAACTTCAATACGCCATCACAGATCAAAATGATGAAAATCTGGAACTGCCAGAGTAAAACATCGGCTAATCCTCTTCCCCTCAAGTTTATAAGCTGACTACAAATATGAGCTGTAGCTGAGCCTCTGTAATGAGCTCTATACTCTCTAATTAGTATCAGACAATTAGGACACGATCACATCCCTTCATCACAGAAGATAAAAGTTAGACGGAAATTTAATGTTAGTCGTTCTTCTGGGGCCTCGGCTAGACTACGATTATTTATGAAACAAAAGCAATACATTATGAAACAAAAGACTATACACGGGAAATCACGCTCGGCTTTTCGTTAACTGGCATTTACTTGGCGATGACTTACGAAGGTTTCGGCTCCACACTCCCTCTTCCCCCTTGTCTGGTCAGCGACAGGCTGTCTATGTTGACGCTGTGTGATCACCCAGGCTGCTGGTGTTCGGACTATTTATTCAGAATAAGCTGTGTGATCCTGCACAATCTGTACAAACGACCCTGGAAGCCAAAGCAAGATGAACGCTTGACAGGCAAGTTATTTTTCAAGACCTCACGTCGAGTGAATTGAAGTAAATTTCATAAAAAAATATGAGACGATGACAAAATTTATGCTCGCATCATAAGAAAGCGTCCATTATAGGTCGAAGCAAACAAAAGTTCGTCCGACGTAACTTGCACAAATGTGGAGGGAAATGTCAAGGGTTACTGGCTACTTCTGCTGGCGTTAATTTTCTTAATGACACCGGTTATAATACTTCCATTGTCCACACAACGATAATATTAATTTACCCTACACAGCCGAATACCTAGTCAAAGCCTCTGTAGTCAACTCCAGGTAAGAATTCATAAAAAAAAGCTCTTTTAAGTCGGTTGTTGGCTTGCAGGTTGATACACAGTTTGTTATTAGCTTTGTAAAGTTGGTTGGTTAGTCGGTCTGCTGTTTGGGATTTGTTAGGTATTCGGTCTATAGGTCGGTTGGTCGATCGATCTCACCGAAGTAAACACCATAGTAATAAAAACAGGTTCTGAGAGATTATAAGTCTGAAGTATAAAAAAAATCGGACAATATAAAACAACACACTATTCATTTAACAGTTTGAGATTAAACCACGTGACATCTACGCCCACACCAGAGGACCCCTTCAACCCCAAATGACAAGCAGTGGGAGTCTAATCTGGTCGAATCTTCACCCGCCTTCTGCCTGTACTGGCGCTCTTTGACAAATCCCAACAAGCTGGTTTATCAGTGGAAGTCAAGCAAGGCCAGGTAAACATCTAACCCACATTGAGCTGCCACGATACTTTATACACCAACAACAAAAACAGAAACGCAACTCCAACAAGAACACGAAAATACGACAGTAAATTCCGGTAATCCAGGTGGAAGCAAATAGCCGCTTGGCTCAAATTTTATTTGCAACTGCACTGAAACATCAAGACACATACACCCGCTGAGAACCCCAGCGTGTTTTAAGGCAACTAAATAATAAACAAATTCATTGAGCACATGAGAGCATTTTATATACGTTAATCAAAATCATCCTCGTTAAACAAGAGGCCGTTTTAAACGAACACAGTAATACATTAAACAGTCGTTGAGTGAAGGAACGTGTTGTAAACGCACACTCGTTGAGAACTGGGATGCGTGTCTTACATATAATAAAATCCTAGTTGAGCACAGAAACACATGTTGTAAATAAACACAACAATGCACATCCCGTTGAGTACACACAATCGTCCACAGTGACTCACCTTCGTTGAATAAAGGTACCGGTGCCATACGTATTCAAATGAACACCTTCGTTCAATATAGTAGCTAAGTTACTGGAAAAATTATATATTTACGTAACCTAACCTTACTTATACTAACCTACACTAACTTAGGCACACAACGTCAATTCACCAAATCCGTTGAACCTAACGTAACCCAAATAGTGGCGACCTCTCCAGTTACTACAGGTGTTGTATTATACTCTGTTTCCTTTTTCCTCACAAAAGTGGAGAGACATTAACAACTGTGGGTATATATTAACATATGTGGGTAGATATTAACTGTGGGTAGATATTAACATCTGTGGGCAAACATTGACAACTGTGGGTAGATATTAAAACTCTGTTGGAAGACATTGACAACTATGAGCAGAGTATAGGAAACCAAAATCGAGAATAGACAATTTTAAGTCACTTCTTACTAGGAATATGTGTACCGTAGCCTACTGTTGTTCTGAGGTCACATTCACAGCCCATTTCTGTAATGATTTACTTTGACAGGACACCAATCAAGAATCGGTTACTAGCTGAGTTAAGCCCCATAAAAAAAACGCTCTTATGTATAAAAAAAAAAGGCTTGAAGTCTAGCTAGGCTGTCCTCTCCAAACGCAGCCAAATATAAAACCTGTATGAATATTTTATCCGTCAATTTTGTTTTTCGTGTCTTCTCCCAATTACTTCCCTTAAAAAATCATAAGAACAATAAGTTTTCAAATAAAGATAACATCATTTATATCCCAGCTTGATACCTCGCCCTCCTGTACACGTACCGCTATAAAACTGCATAACATTATGTATGAAAATCATAGCGGGTCTTAAATGTTTAAGTCCCTGAAACGACGAGGCTTTTAAACGAGCATCCAGAAAAAAGATTATTCCACCAACATATAGCTATCTATATTCTAATACATATTATCATCCTATATACATAAATACAACGAAGGATTGCAAAGGAATTCACTGAAAACAGTTTAGTGTGGGATGATGTAAAAAGGAAATGACTCGTGTCAACCAAAAGTCACTCCCACTCCTCCTCCCCAAGACACACACTTCTAACTACGCATTTCTTATAGTTGAGACAAACTTCGAAAATACACTTAGCTAAAATTATATCTTCCACGTACAATTTTTTTTTACATTTTAGAAAATATAACAAACTCTCCCAAAATCAAAATACAAACGACAACGGAACGATACTTGACATTTACTAAAAAACAATGTTGTGAGTAAAACTGTTCACGAGAACAACTGGCAGGCATCAGCGAGTTAAATATCCCGGGCGAGTATTACGTCTTAAATACTCAGCCACGGGAAACAATAACACTGGGAGTAAGAAACAAGTGAAAATATTTCCTCTTCTAAGTCCTTTGTGCCTCACACATACTACATTACCCCGAGGAGCTGAGAATTACCAAACCGCATCACCACGTTACAAGTATTTCTCAAATAATTTCTCGATTCTACTTTACAATATTTTTTCAAAATAATTTCCGACAAACCTGTAAATATAGCGGCTACCTTACATGTTAAGATCACTTGACGTACGTACGTAAATACACCTTACACAGGACGAAGGGGCAAAGTCATGCTAGATAACCTAACTAGCGTTAACTAGTTAACGATTTACTGACTAGTTCAAGTTGTTTTTTTCGATAGTTGGAAAAAGTCAGTTCTGTCTGGTTTTCATTTATGAGCATGTCGAAAAATCGTTATTTTTAGATAGCTATACCTAAAGTTTATTTTAATTTTATTTTGTATGGCCAAAGAAAACATTCAGATCTAACCTAACTTGTTGATGGCATCAAAAAATGTGAATTTTTCCATGGCCAAATTGTGACTTCTCGGTTCACCGTTTTTTTTTTCCACCTTAAAGTCCCAAGAAAGTATACAGTAGTGAGTAGAAAATACACACTAAAGAGGGAGGTAGAGACGGGTGTGTTGACAGCATAACAAATCTTTACACTGTTGCAGACGAGAAAGAATACGTTAACACGAGCAGTTCCTCTCACTTGAAATTGAGTAAACAACACAGTTCCACAAATATCAAACATACACAATTCATGTTTATTAAATTTATAGATCTGGTCCTTACGAAACTGTTATTGTAACATGCACCTTTCTCAGCGGTTCAAATGCGTGGTAATAATGCCAATTGATGAAGAATAGTTTGAGCCACGATACATTCGGTATTCTCTTTATTTGCAGCGCCTGTATAAATGTAAGCAATTATATTTATGGTTTTGCAAGCAGTCGTATCTTTATCAATACCTGTACCTCAACCTACACAGATAATTGTATCTGCACCTGTAAGACTGATCCTGTATTTACATAAAAAAAAAACTATGGAGGAAAGGCGAGGTTTAAGGCGCGCCCAGCCTAGTGACGCGACCTACCCCAGACTACACGTGAGCCAGCCGCCGCCTCTCCCTACATACATACATACACGCTCTTGGCGCCACTTTCAACTTACCGAAACTGTAGCTGTGGGGAAAACTGCTAATCCCGAAGGCGAAGAGTAAACACAACGCAGCAGGCCTCATCTTGCTCGCTTTTTAGGCAGAAAACAGAAATTCTACGTGCATCCCTCTCCTGATCTTGATTTTTTTTCATACACCCACCACAACAAAATCAATATTTATCTTGGAAGATCGTTTTGGCATTTAAATCCACTACTTATAGATCACATGGTTTCTCACACATCACTGCTTCACACAAATAATCACCATAAATCACCACTTTATGCTATAATTGCAAATAACCCGAAGTGTGCGAGTTCTCTCTAACGCTCACAGAGCGGAGCTGAAGTACGTGCTACCTCCACCGCTTCTAAATTCACACTGATGGGGAAATGGGACTGGGTGCGTCATATTGAACGGAGGTCAGTTGCCAGAGAGGAATTTATCACCACGCATCTCCAGACCGTCACACGTATAAATTACCTTACCCTCAACCAATCATCCCACGGATAAAATAATTCCATAAAGTAAATTTATCCGTGACACAAATAAACAGAAAAGACTTGGACGATAACGCGACGTGGCAACTGAGGCGGCAGGTACAGCTCGCAAGATCAGACCATCACCCAAACATTGTATGTGTGTATGGGTTATTGTATGTGTATGGGTTATTGTATGTGTTGTATGGGTTATATAAACGCAGGGACTATTGTACAAGTGAAGAAGTTGTTACTATAGAATTACTGTATTCGCGTATAATTACTCCATCAGTGTAGAGGTTGCTGTATTAGTATAGACATTCATGTATTAATTTTGAAATAATTTTATTAGTGCATGGATTACTGTATGAGTATATTGAAGGGATATAAAAATCAATATAAGAGTTCCATGGAAGTACTCAACTGAATTAACCACAGAGCTTACTGTAACAACGCAGGGGACCTTACTGTCCCTCTTCCCACTCCTACTTGGCTACCTAACCTAACCATCAGGCTTCGGTTCCAGTCCTTAAGCGCCCCAATCTTAACAGTTAGTTTAAAATGGGTCCACTAGATCTAAGCCCAATTGACGTGCATCCTCTCAAGCCACAACTTTCTTCGAAGCCGTCGACAGACAAGATGAATATTGACGCAGTCATCTCTTGTATGAAGTCTCTTGATATCTTCCCAAACCCCCCATTAACTTTGCTAAGATTCCAGGTCACTCATCTTCACTCCAAGCACTACCTTATTATTCAAGAAGACTCACATTAACCCGGTGTAACGTGATAGTAATTTACTCTGTGGTCCGACGTATACATTGCTAAAGCTGCTTCCCGAAAGCTGGGAATGCTGTACAGATGCCGTAGCTACTTCACTCCTGAGCAGTTGCTTCAAGTATATAAGGGATTCATTCGTCCTAACTTGGAGTACTGCTCTCATATCTGGGGTGGCTCTTCTGTCCAACTGTTAGATAGGGTGGAATCAAAGGCATTTCGTCTTATTAACTCTCCTCCTTTAGTTGACAATCTTTCTTCCCTTTCTTTTCGCCGCAATGTTGCTTCACTCTCTCTCTTTAACAGATACTTTAACGGGCAATGTCCGGTGGATTTGGCATCCTGTGTACCGCCGGTAAGGCCGTGGGCTCGTAACACTCGTCTTGCCCACGGTGCCCACCATTTCTCTGTGGATGTCGGTCACACTAGAATAACCCGTTATAGTACATCCTTCTTTCCTCACACAGCCAAACTGTGGAACTCTCTGCCTTCTTCTGTGTTTCCATACTCGTACAATCTGTCTCACTTTAAAAAGTTGGTTTTCCGGCATCTTAGTGTGTAGATTAATATAACCTTTTCCTTTTCTATTTTTAATTTCTTTTAATCTTATTTTTTCGCCCCCTAGGCCCTGATGTGGGTCGATGACCGGTGCCCGGGTGGGCTATTCCCCGTAAAAAAAAGAGAAAAAAATAACAATGAGGTTATGGGGGAAGGAGCAGAGAGATGTTACACAATAACGGACTTAAATCACAAGACATCTTTAATATCCAATTAAGTACTGTGCATGAAAAATGGGCTATTGTTTCTTTTAACATTTTAGATGAAATAGATAAACGTGGATATAAAGCACTATGGCAGGTCTCAAATATCCCTAGGTCAGGACTCCCTGTGGACAAAAACTCACCAGACGGGTTAGGTATAATAATTTAAATTTTGTTATGTTATGCCCAGTGAGTTTTTGTCCGACCCTAGTGCAAGGTATAAAACAATGTATATTTTTTTTTTACAAAGTTGATTAATTTTAACAAAATGAAGTAAGAGTATTTGTAATTTTCAAGGATTAACTTTATAATAAAAGAAAAATAGCGTAAACCCAAGGTACAGTACAGTACAGTACCTCAGGAAAGATAACATTGATGAAAAACGAATGACAAACTTCGGAGCGGGGAAACTTAAGAGGAAGCAGCTCTCTCTCTCTCTCTCTCTCTCTCTCTCTCTCTCTCTCTCACAACCACGCCTTTGTCACGCGAGGGAATAACATAGTTCACCTCGTTCACTGTCTTCACATTATGGACTACAAAACTTGGCTTGAGAAGGTTTTACTCAGAACAGGAAGCAAGACGTCTACTTTTGTCACCTACTTGGAACCTCTCCCATTCCCTTCGCGCCGCGTGGACAAGAAATACCATCACAACCGCTGTCTCACACTGGTCTTATTTTACTTTTTTTTTTTTTTTTAATTTTCTTTGATTTACTTTCGTATTTTGGGTAAATATTCCTTTAAATACATGCATATATCCCAGAAGACTTTGATTTGATTTTTACCAAGTTTACCAAACCGTGAACTCCTTAGATAACATTCACTAAGTAGGAATTTTAGATTTTATTATTACCGTTCGGGAGTACTATGGCTGTCTGGATATTAGTCTAATATCAGCTTATTTCCTCCCTGCTGGTGAACGGTGTTGTGCCCGGTGAACATAAAAGGCAAAAGATTTATTCCCTGACTTCATGGAGGGAAACCAAACGACCAAAATGATTTAAGTACAGAATTAATTATGGTCTTAATTGAAATATTCCTCAAACGGACAGCCTCAGGACGGGTAGAGGATATGTCAAGCAAGTGGACGTTAGGCAGAGCGCCAATTATTTCCTCAAAAAACCGTAGCACGTGTAACTGTCAATGGGGCTTCACCTTCAGGCAGAGTTACCAGCAGCCTCTCTGATGGCATGGTTAGATTTGCAAGCCAGATGACAGGTGAGGCAAGTGTTATAATGTTCTACAGGTGAGGCAAGTGTTATAGTGTGCTACAGGTGAGGCAAGTGTTATATTGTTCTACAGGTGAGGCAAGTGTTATATTGTTCTACGGGTGAGGCAAGTGTTATATTGTTCTACAGGTGAGGCAAGTGTTATAATGTTCTATAGGTGAGGTAAGTGTTATAGTGTGCTACAGGTGAGGCAAGTGTTATAATGTTCTACAGGTGAGGTAAGTGTTATAGTGTGCTACAGGTGAGGCAAGTGTTATAATGTTCTTGGTAGGGTGAGTGCGCTTCCCCAGGGTGGAGGCAAGTGTTATAGAATGTTCCTACAGGTGGAGGCAAGGTTAAAGGAGGGTCAAAAGTGCTTTTTAGTGAATGAAGTAGTATTAAGGAAGGGTCAATTTATTAGATGACAGTGTTAAAGGAGGGTCACCCATTAGGTATGGAGCAGCAAAGGGAGGGCCTGGTGTTTAGGTATGACAAAGCTATGATTCAGTGTTTTGAAAGAAGGAGGTGGGTATAGAATGAAGAGCAAGGAAGAGAAGAATAAGAAAGAAGAAAGAAGACAATGAAACTGACGAAAAGGAGAGGGAAGAAGATCAAGGAAACGAAGCAAGAATAAAAGCAGAAGTTATGCTAGTCACAGCTGATGTACTTCACCTTACAGATTAGGTTACGTTACGTTGCATTAGATTAGATTATGATAGGTTAAGTTAAGGTAGTTTAAGTTAGGTTAGGTTAAGAAAGGTTAAGTTAGGCTAGGTTAGGGTAAGATATGGATAAGTTAGGTCAAGCTAGGATAGGTTAGATCAGGTCCTGTTTAAATGGCCTCAGTGAGTACCCCCACACACACAGTAAAATGTTGTATTGAAACGCAAATAAAACTCTGGTACGGCTCAACCATAGCCTCTCCCTGCTGTACGGTCCACTATATAACTCTTTTATGTTCCAACACTGACGGACGAGGGAGAGAGAATGTGTATGGAGGTATGTGTACGTATGTTTGTGTCAAGTTGCGTGTACATGTATGTGTGTGTGTCTGTGTGTGTAATAGTGCGGGTATTTCATAAGGGACGAATGCTGTGAGCTATCCACTTAAACAACACACACACACACACACACACACACACACACACACACACACACACACACACTACTGTATCAATAATACACACACACATCATCAATACAATACCACACACTTAGTTGCCCCTTAGTGGACCCCCACCCAGATATACAGATAACACCTCCTTGTGCTCCAACAGAACACTTTCTTTTTACAGTAAACACAAAAAACTCTGCCACAACACGTAAAAATACACACCTAAAAATACGAAGAAAGTGAAAAAACTAAAATAGCCTGACCATAGTAATAAGACTTACACTATAAACGAAGAAACGACTGACAGCACGAGAGAGGTGTCACTTTACGGTGCCTGACTGAACAACTGTGTGATCTTCACCTTTGACCTTTTGATCTTGTAAACATAGCAGGTCTTCAAGGGGTTAACATGAAGAATATGTAAGTCAAGTTGAATTGTATCGGTAATTCTCCCCCACACGCTCATCATTCTGTCACTATATGTAACTTGCTGACACTACCCATGGCCCTTCAGATACTTACCCCTTTAAAGGTAAGCGTGAACTCTGCCTTCCTGTCGTGCGCTACAAACGGTTTAGCGCTTCGTTTTACACAGGATGCAAGGGGGTGCTCAATAAACTAGCTTCCTCGTTGGGCAAATCTGAAATTCTGTAACTCAACTGTGAATGCTGTAGCCATTTTCGTTTTGGAGTTAAGTTGTCGATATACCTAACCTAACCTAACCTAACCTAAGTTCAACTTAACCTAACCTTAAGCTAACCTAATCTTAACCTTACCTAACTGAACCTACGTTTTACTTAACCAAACCAAACCCAACCAAACCCAACCTCACCAAACCAAACCTAATCACAGAGTTGAAAACACTAGAGATATATACAGAGTAAATGGGTAGTTATCATGTGAGATAAATAAATAAATTTAATACCCTGTCCGTGTTTCCCAGCAGCGCTAGATGCTCTCTGACCTGGTTGAGGATGATCGAGGGAGACGGAGAGATTTATTTTGTCTTCTTAACTTATTTTTTGATAAAGCTTTTGTTCGTATTCTTATACTAACAAAAAAATTTAGATTGGAAAAGTTATCATTTACCACCCCTGAGTTAATCACATATAAATGCTCGATATTACCAAGTGTTAGGGGAATTCTAGGCTGCAATTGTACTTTGGTTACAGGTGATGTTTGTGAATCATTACCGTGTTCAACTGTATCTTAAGCTATACCCCTGTCCTGTACCTGTACCCCTGTCTGTACCTGTAGCTGCATCTCTATCTGTACCTGTACCTCTGTACCTGTACTCTGTTCAAAATGCGGCGGTACCTCTGCCCGCACTCTGCACCTGAGCTGCACCTGAGCTGTACTCTGACTGTAACTGCAGGTACCTGTACCTGTAGCTGTACATGCTTCAACCTGTAACTGTACTCTGTCTGTATCTATAGCTGTACTCTGTCTGTACTTGTAGCTGTACATCTGTCTGTACCTGTAGCTGTACCTCTGTACCTGTAGGCTACATGTGTCTATACCTGTAACTGTACCTCTGTCTGTATCTATATAGCTGTACCTCTGTCTGTACTTGTAGCTGCACATCTGTCTGTACCTGTAGCTGTACCTCTGTACCTGTAGCTGTACATGTGTCTATACCTGTAACTGTACCTCTGTCTGTATCTATAGCTGTACCTCTGTCTGTACTTGTAGCTGTACATCTGTCTGTACCCGTAGCTGTACCTCTGTACCTGTAGCTGTACATGTGTTCATACCTGTAACTGTACCTCTGTCTGTATCTATAGCTGTACCTCTGTCTGTACCAGCTGTACCTCTGTCTGCATACCTGTTGAACCTTGTCTGTACTTTTAGCTGTACATCTGTCTGTACCTGTAGCTGTACCTCTGTACCTGTAGCTGTACCTGTTCAGCCCAGCTGTACTCTGTCTGCACCTGTACTCTGTCAGTCCTGTACCCGTACCTCTGTCTGCACCTGTACTTGTCTGTACCTGTACCTGTACCTCTGTCTGCACCTGTACCTCTGTCTGTACCTGTAGCTGTACCTCTGTCTGTACCTGTAGCTGTACCTCTGTCTGTACCAGAACTGTACCTCTGTCTGTACCTGTACTGTTCTGTCTGTACCTGTAGCTGTACCTCTGTCTGTACCTGTACCTGTACTGTCTTTGCTCTCTGTCTGTACCCAGCTGTACCTGTTCACCTTAGCTGTACCTCTGTCTGTACCTGTACCTAACTCTGTCTTTACCTGCACCTCTGTCTGTACCTGTAGCTGTACCTTGTACCTGTACCTGTACCTCTGTTCCAGCCCAGCTGTACTCTGTCTGTACCCAGCTGCACTCTGTCTGTACCTGTAGCTGCACCTGATTGTACCTGTACCTGTACCTCTGTCTACCTGTAGCTGTACCTCTGTCTGTACCTGTAGCTGCACCTCTGTCTGTACCTGTACCTACTCTGTCTGATACCTGTACCTGTACTCTGTCTGTACCTGTAACTCTGTCTGCTACCTGTACCTGTAATCTGTCTGTACCACCCTCTGTCTGTACCTGTAGCTGCACCTCTGTCTGTACCTGTACCTCTGTCTGTACCTGTAGCCACCTCTGTCTGTACCTGTAGCCGTACCTCTGTCTGTACTGTACCTGTACCTCTGTCTGTACCTGTAGCTGTACTTGTCTGTACCTGTACTCTGTCTGCACCTGTACTCTGTCTGTACCTGTACCTCTGTCTGAACCTATAGCTGCACTCTGTCTGCACCTGCACTCTGTCTGTACCTGTACTTGTCAGCCTGCACTTGTCTGTACTACCTCTGTCTGTACCTCTGTAGTCTGTACCTGTAGCCGTACCTCTGTCTGTACCTGTACCTCTGTCTGTACCTTGTTCTGTACCTGTAGCCGTGCCTCTGTCTGTACCTGTAGCCGTACCTCTGTCTGTACCTGCACCTCTGTCTGTACCTGTAGCCGTACCTGTTCACCCAGTCAGTAATCTGTCTGCACCTGTACTTCTGTCTTACCTGTACTCTGTCTGTACCTGTACTGTCTGTTCGGCCTGTACCTCTGTCTGTACCTGTAGCCGCATTCTGTCTGTACCCTGTACCTCTGTCTGTACCTGCACTTCTGTCTGTACCTGGCTGCGACCTCTGTCTGTACCTGTACCTCTGTCTGTACCTCAGCTGCACTCTGTCTGTACCTGTAGCTGTACCTCTGTCTGTACCTGTACCTAACTCTGTCTGTACCTGTAGCTGTACTCTGTCTGTACCTGTAGCCACACACCTGTACCTGTACTTGTCTGTACCTGTAGCTGTACCTCTGTCTGTACCTGAAGTGCCTCTGTCTGTACCTGTACCTGTACCTCTTCTACCTTACCTCTGTTCAGAATTTAAATCTGCATTGTCTGTACTGTACCAGACTTGTCTGTACCTGTACCTCTGTCTGTACCTGTACCTGCACTCTGTCTGTACCTGTACCTCTGTCTGTACCTGTACCTGTACTCTGTCTGTACCTGTACCTGTACCTCTGTCTGTACCTGTACCTGTACTCTGTCTGTACCTGTACCTCTGTCAGACCTGTACCTGTACTCTGTCTGTACCTGTACTGCACTCTGTCTGTACCTGTACCTGCACTCTGTCTGTACCTGCACTTCTTCGTACCTGTACCTGTATTCGTCTGTACCTGTACCTGTACCTCTGTCTGTACCCACCTGTACTCTGTCTGTACCTGTAGCTGTACTCTGTCTGCACTCTAGCTGTACCTCTGTCTGTACCTGTACCTGTACCTCTGTCCGTAACTGTAGCTGTACCTCTGTCTGTAACTGTACTGTAATTTGTCTGTACCTGTACCTGTACCTCTGTACCTGTAGCTGACCTCTGTCTGTAACTGTAGCTGTACCTCTGTCTAATCAGAGTACTCTGTCAGACCTGTACCTGCACTTGTCTGTACCTGTAGCTGCACTCTGTCTGTACTGTAGCTGTACCTCTGTCTGTACCCCACAAAACTTGTCTGTACCAGCTGTACCTCTGTCCTGCACTCCTGTCTGTACCTGTAGCTGTACCTCTGTCTGTACCTGTACCTGTACCTCTGTCTGTACCTGTACCTGTTCTGGCCTGTCCTCTCTGTCTGTACCTGTAGCTGTACTCTGTTCAACTTAGCTCGTACCTCTGTCTGTAATCTGACTATACTCTGTCTGTACCTGCACTCTGTCTGTACTCAGCTGTACCTCTGTCTGTACCTGTAGCCGTACCTCTGTCTGTACTTAGCTGTACCTCTGTCTGTACCTGTAGCTGTACCTCTGTCTGTACCTGTAGCTGCATTTCTGTCTGTACTTTCAGCTGTACTTTGTCTGTACCTGTAGCTGGTACTCTGTCTGTACCTGTACCTGTACTTGTTCAACCTGTATTCTGTCTGTACCTGTACTTGTCGTACTAGCTGTACTCTGTCTGTACCAGGCTGCACCTCTGTCTGTACCTGTAGCTGCACTTGTCTGTACCTGTAGCTGTACTTGTAACTGTAGCTGTACTTGTACCTGTAGCTGCATCTCTGACTGTACCTGTACCTGTACCTCTGTCTGTACCTGTAGCCGTACCTCTGTCTGTACCTGTACCTGCACTCTGTCTGTACCTGTTCCGTCTGTACCTACTTGTCTGTACCTGTACCTCTGTCTGTAGCTGTACTTGTTACCTGTAGCTGTACCTCTGTCTGTAACTGTAGCTGTACCTCTGTCTGTAATCAGCTGTACCTTGTTCAGCCTGTACCTGTATCTCTGTGGTACCTGTACCTGTACTGTCTGTACCTGTACCTCTGTCTGTACCTGTAGTTGTTCCAGGTACCTGTAGGTAACTCTCTGTCTGTACCTAGCTGTACTCTGTCTGTACCTGTAGCTGTACTCTGTCTGTACCCGAGGTAATCTGTCTGTACCCAGCTGTACTCTGTCTGTACTTAGCTGGCATTTGTCTGTACCTGTAGCTGTACCTGTCTGTACCAGCCCTGTGTACCTGTAGCTGCACTTGTCTGTACCTGTACACTCTGTCTGTATCAAATCCACCTGTAGCTGTACTCTGTCTGTACCTGTAGCTGCACTCTGTCTGTACCTGTAGCTGTACCTCTGTCTGTACCTGAAGGTACTCTGTCTGTACCTGTAGCTGTACTCTGTCTGTACCTGTAGCTGTACCTCTGTCTGTACCAGCTGTACCTTCATCACCTGTACTGCACCTCTGTCTGTACCTGTAGCTGCCACCTGTACCTGTACTTGTAAAATTTGTACCTACCCTGTCTGTACCTGTAACCTCTGTCTGTACCTGTACCTGCATTCTCTGTCTGTAGCTGCACTTGTCTGTACCTGTAGCTGTACCTCTGTCTGTAACTGTAGCTGTACCTCTGTCTGTAACTGTAGCTGTACTCTGTCTGCTGTACCTGTACTGCACTTCTAACTGTACCAAATTTGTCTGTCACTCTGCACTCTGTCTGTACCTGTAGTTGCACCCTGTGTGTATCTGTACCTGTACCTCTGTCTGTACCTGTCCTCTGTCTGTACCTGTACTTGTCTGTACCTGTAGCTGTACTCTGTGTGTACCTGTAACTGTACCTCTGTCTGTACCTGTACTTCTGTCTGTACCTGTACCTCTGTCTGTACCTGTACCTGTACCTCTGTCTGTACCTGTAGCTGTACCTCTGTCTGTACAGTTGCACTTGTCTGTACCTGTACCTCTGTCTGTACCCTGCACCTCCTGTCTGTACCTGTAGCTGTACTCTGTCTGTACCAGCTGTACTTGTCTGTACCTAGCTGTACCCTGTCTGTGTAACTTGTAGCTTAAATTGTCTGTACTCTGTAGCTGTACTCTGTCTGTAATCTGAAGGTACCTCTGTCTGTACCAGCTGTACCTCTGTCTGTACCAGCTGTACTTGTCTGTACCTGTAGCTGTACTCTGTCTGTACTGACCTGTAATTTGTCTGTACCAGCTAACTGTCTGTACCTAGCTGTACCTGTCTGTACCTGTAGCTGTACCTCGTCTACTCCTCGTAGCAATTTGTCTGTACCTGTAGCTGTACCTCTGTCTGTACCTGTAGCTGTACTCTGTCTGTACCTGTAGCTGTACTCTGTTCAGGCGCTACTGTCTGTACCTGTAGTTGCACTTGTCTGTACCAGTAGGTACCTCTGTCTGTACCTGTAGCTGTACCTCTGTTCGGCTGTAGCTGTACCTGTCTGTACCTGTAGCTGTACCTCTGTCTGTACCTGTAGCTGTACCTCTGTCTGTACCTGTAGCCGTACCTCTGTCTGTACCTGTACCTCTGTCTGTACCCAGTTGCACTGTCTGTAGTTGCACCTGTACCTCTGTCTGTATTTCTGCACCTGTAACTACAGCATACTGTACTGTTCTCTGTTTACTGAAATAATTTGGACTGAAAATAAACTTTACAACCAATTTAGAGCATAATTAATGTTGTTACATAATTACTGAGGTAAACGAACTCCTGATACCGATGTACAATATATCTATCTGTCTGTCTGTCTATCTATCTGTCTGTCCATCTATCTATCTGTCTGTCTATCTATCTATCCGTCTATCTATCTATCTATCTGTCTGTCTATCTATCTATCGTTTATCTATCTATCTGTCTATCTATCTATTTGTTCATCTATCTATCTGTCTATCTATCTATCTATCTATATCTATCTATCTATCATCTATCTATCTTATCTGTCTATCTATCTATCTGTCTATCTATCTATCTGTTTATCTATCTATCTATCTGTCATCTATCTATCTGGAGAGAGAGAGAGAGAGAGAGAGAGAGAGAGAGAGATTCACCAATCGTACAAAAATATCGAATACCTTCATAAAACACCTGTTCAGAGAGTAGGAAGGTGTTGTTACCTGTAAGGGGCGGGGGTAGGGTGTCGTGGTAGGGTGTTGTGGCAGGGGTGTCGGCAGGGTGTTGTGGTAGGGTGTTGTGGAGGGTGGGTGGTAGGGTGTTGTGGGAGGGTGGTGTGGTAGGTGTTATGTAGGGGTTGTAGGGTAGGGGTTGTGGAGGTGGTGTGGTAGGTGTTGTGGTAGGGGTGTCGTGGCAGGGTGTTGCAGGGGTGTTGTGGAGGGTGGTGGTAGGGTGTTGTGGTAGGTGTTGTGGTAGGTGTTGTAGGGTGTTGTGGCAGGTGGTGGAGTAGGGGTGTTGGGAGGTGTGGGTAGGGTGTTGTGTAGGTGTTGTAGCAGGTGTTGTGGTAGGTGTTGCAGGGTGTTGTGGGAGGGTGGTGGTAGGGGTGTTGTGGCAGGTGTTGTGTGTGTGTTGGGCAGGTGTTGTAGCAGGGTGTTGTGGAGGGTGTTGTGGGTAGGGTGTTGTGGTGCAGGGTGTTGTGGGAGGGTGGGTAGGGTGTTGTAGCAGGGGTGTTGGGAGGTGGGGTGTTGTAGGGTGTGTAGGGTGTCAGGGCAGGGTGTTGTAGCAGGTGTTGGAGGGTGGAGGGTGTTGTGAGGTTGTGGCAGGGTGTTGTAGTAGGGTGTTGTGGTAGGGTGTTGTGGCAGGTGTGTGTGGGAGGTGTTGTGGTAGGGTGTTGGCAGGGGTAGGGGTGTTGTGGAGGTAGGGTGTTGTGGCAGGGGTGTTGTGGGTAGGTGTTGGAGGGTGTTGTAGAAAGGGAGGGTGTTGTAGGGTGTTGTGGAGGGTGTTGTGAAGCGGGTGTTGTGGGAGGTGTGGGTAGGTGTTGTAGCAGGTGTTGCAGAGGGGTGTTGGAGGGTGTTAGAAACAGGTGTTGTGGTAGGTGTTGTGTAGGGTGTTGTACAGGTGTTGTGGAGGGTAAGCAGGTAGGTGTTGTGCAGGGGTGTTGTGTAGGGTGCTGTAGCAGGTGTTGTGGTAGGTGGCTGTGGTAGGGTGTTGTGGCAGGGTGCGTTGCAGGAAGGGTAGGGTGTTGTGGGGGCAGGGAAGCAGGGGTGTTGTGGGGTAGGGGTGTGGGCAGGTGTTGTGGTAGGGTGTTGTGTCAGGGGTAAGGGTGTTGGGTAGGGGTGTTGTGGTAGGGAAGGGAGGGGTGTTGTGGTAGGCAGGCAGGCAAGGGCAGGTGTTGTGGGTGTTGTGGGCAGGTGGGGTGTGGTAGGGTGTTGTGGTAGGGTAGGTGTTGTGGCAGGTGTTGTGGCAGGAGGTAGGTGTTGTGGAGGGTGTTGTAGCAGGTGTTGTGGGTAGGGTGTTGTGGTAGGTGTTGGGAGGGTGTTGTGTAGGGTGCTGTGGAGGGTGCAGGCAGGTGTTGTGGAGGTGTTGTGTGTGTTGTAAAGGTACAGGGGTGTTGTGGAAGGTGTTGTGGGTGTTGTAGAGGGTGTGGTAGGGCAAGGTGTTACAGTGCTGGGTAGGGGTGTGTGCAGGGCAGGGTGTTGTAGCAGGTGTTGTGGTGAGGTGTAGGGGTGTTGTGGTAGGGTGTTGTGTCAGTGTTGTAGCAGGTGTGTAGGTAGGGTGTTGTGGCAGGTGTGGGCAGGTGTTGTAGCAGGTAAGCAGGTGCTGTGGCAGGTGTTGTAGCAAGTGTTGTGGTGAGGTGTTGTGGGCAGGGGTGCTGTAGCGGTGCTGTGTGGTGAGGGTGCTGTAACAGGTGCTGTAGCAGGTGCTGTGGCAGGGTGTTGTAGACAGGTGGTGTGTGTAGGTGTTGTGTGGGTAGGGGTGTGTCAGGTAGGTGTGGTAGGTGTTGTAGCAGGGTGTGTGTGGCAGGTGTTGTAGCAGGCAGGTGCTGTGCAGGCAGGTGTTGTGCAGGGTGGTGTGGGTAGGTGTTGTAGAGGTGTTGCAGGGTGTTGTAGCAGGTGTTGTAAGGGGTTGTGGTAGGGTGTTGTAGCAGGGTGTTGTGTAGCGTGGGCAGGTGTTGTGGGCAGGGCGTTGTGAAGAGGGTGTAGGGCAGGTGTTGTGGGTAGGTGTTGTGTGAGTGTTGTAGGGCAGGCTGTATGCAGGTGTTGCAGGAGGTGCTCAGGCAGGTGTTGTAGTAGGGCCATGTTGTGTAGGGCGTTATGGCAGGTGCTGTGGGCAGGCGTTGTGGCAGGTGTTGTGGCAGGCGCAGGTGTTGTGGCAGGTGTTGTGGGGTGCTGTAGAGGTTGGGCAGGGGTGTTGTGGCAGGTGTTGTGCAGGGTGTTGTGGGCAGTACAGAAGGGTGTTGGAGCAGGGTGTTGTAGCAGGTGTTGTGTGAAAGTTGCGCGTTGAGGTGTTGCGTTGCGTTATGTGCAGTTGCGGAAGAGGCAGGGGTGCTGCGGGCAGTTGCGTTCTAGCAGGGCATCGCAGGGCGTTGCAGCAGGGCGTTGTAGCAGGGTGCAGTGGTAGGGGTGTTGCGGCAGTTGCGGCAGGGCGTAAAGGCGAAGCTAAGGCGTTGCAGCAGGGTGTTGCAGTTGAGCAGGGTGTGGTTATGGTAAGCAGTTATGGGTATCGTGTTAAGCAGGGTGAGCAGTGGCGTCGTGGCAGGGTGTTGTAGCAGGTGTTGCAGCAGGGGTTGTGTACAAGGGTGATGGGGGTGTTGTGGCAGGGTACAGCAGGGAGGGCAGGTGTTGTGGCAGGGTAAGCAATAGAGCGCTGTGGCAGGCGCTGTGGCAGGTAGCGGCGTTGTGGGTAGGGTGTTGTACAGGGTGTTGTGGGTAGGGTGTTGTACAGAGCGTTGTGGCAGGGTGTTGTAGCAGGGTGTTGTGCAGGTGCTGTGGAAAAGCCAGGCAGGGTGTTGCAGGTACAGGCAGGGTGTTGCAGTGTTGTAGGTGTTGTGGCAGGGTGTTGTAGCAGGGTGTTGTGGTAGGGTGTTGTAGGTGTTAGGCAGGGTGTTGTGGTAGGGTGCTGTAGAGGGTGTTGTAGAAGGTGAAGAAGGAAGCTGTAGCAGGTGTTGTGGGTAGGGTGCAGGTGTTGTGCAGGTGCCAGAAGCAGGTGTTGTGGCAGGTGCTGCAGGTACGTGTGCTGGCAGGTCAGCTAGGCACGGACGGATATTGTTTATAGAGGGAGAGGAATCACAGCCCAGACCTGACCCTCGGCTATACTGTATATAGGATCTCTAAGAAAAGTGGAACGCCAATATCCTGTCCCTAACCTTCCGATTTTATTTTTTACACACACACACACACACACACACACACACACACACACACACACACACAATAACACAATGTAAAACACACACACTCACACACACCACACTTCTGTTTCTGTCTGTTTCTTCTGTTTGTGTCTCTGTCTGCAGAATCACCTGAAGGAGGGCGACAAAGTCATCGTCGGTGTTAGTGTTGACCTTCCGGAGCATAAGGCCACTCTCTTTTATGACTTATTGTGTGTGTGTGTGTGTGTGTGTGTGTGTGTGAATTGTTCCGCAGACAGCAGCTAGTTTAACAGCACACTATACTCATCCTGGAGAGCGATAGCGCAAAAAGGATTAGAATATCGGCTACAAAGTGATTTTTGATATTGCGGCAATGAATGTTAAGAGTATTTCCAGCACATTGTTTGTTTAGCTGGCACATAGAATTTTGATTACGCACTAGATGAAGTGTGGATACAGCCTAGTTTATCAAAGAAGTGCTGTGCTGATGCCACAAAGTGTGCTTGATCCATCTCTATAAGGTTCTATTTTTTCACAGTGTAAGACGTAGTAGTTAGTGGCAAAATACAGTCTGCCAAACACTTTATTTAGTTTTGTTCTCATCTGCCTGAGAGTCATACTGCCAGAGGTACTTATATCTCAAACCTTAGTCTACCGGTCTCACAAAATCCTGTACCTTAGTGATCTTACATTTGCCCATATACATGTTTCACTTGATACATCTCATCATGGTAAAACAACAATGGATTGACTAGTGCCTGTTTGTACTTGCTCACTGTCTTCATATTCACCAGAAAGTTCTTTTCAAAGCCTTTAAGGTTCTGTTTAACAGTCCCAGATTGTACCAACATATTGTTGGACGCGAGTTTGAGGCATCAATCATCATGTTCACTAATGCCTGTGTGAGAGGTGATCCACAACAGCTAGAACCTGACACCCCGTCAACAAGACACATATGCTTGTGTCTGGCTTCAGAGACAAGCTGGTGACAATCTGAGCTGTAGTGTACAAGAGTGCGAAAGGAGGATAAGGAGTCAGTGATGATGAGATCAGTGGCAGTGTCTTCAACAAGTTTCAGGGCTGTGAGTCTGGCAAATAGTTCAGTCTGTAGAGTGGATGACCAGTTACTAATTCTAGCCCTTTCTATTACATTACCGTTAGGCTGAGTCACAATGTGAAAGACTTCCAGCCCTCCCACAGACAGTGTTAAGAGAGCCGTCATGAGATGGTCTGTGATGGTATTTCAGGTGCACGTTATGTATGTGGTCAAGAACTCTCACACTTTGGCAGTGTGTTGGAGATAAGGATTATGTGTGTCGTTTAGGCGGGTACGTGGGTGTTGTGATGTCGAAGGAACCGTCCGCCAGTGGCAGGAAGCGCTGTTTCAACTTGTGCGGCGAGTCCAAACATCTTCATATGTGTAGCTGTAGTTTGGATCCATTTAGATTCACCAGTCCCCTGGTTCATACATTCTCGCAATTTTGAAACAATGTTTTCAGGATCGCCACACAAAAGCCTCAGGGCTATCACCAGGTTGACTTCAATTATTCTATCTTGCACTGGCATACCTAGTTTTTCCTCATATTACATAACTTTACTGCTCATGGGACATCCGAAAATAATTTAAGGGCTCTATTTTGCATTTTTCGAGCTTGTCACTTTCTCCCGTCACGAAGGAACCAGGGCTGGTCGTAGTAATCTATCAGAGATCTTATACAGCCGAGGCACATTGTTTAGACAATTCTGCTATTAGCGCCATAATGTGGGTTTATGTGTATGTGTGTTTCTTTTAGTATTGTATGTATGTATGTATGTAATGTATGTATGTGTTTTATATACTTTTGATGTACATTGATGACAGGTTATCGGCTCTAACATACATACTTTGATGTGATAAGAATTTGGCAACAAAGACAGTCACCACAGACAGTACTAAACACAGCACCAAACACAGCACCACAGACAGTACTAAACACAGCACCAACACAGCACCAAACACAGCATCACAGACAGTACTAAACACAGCACCAACAGACAACTATACGCAATCCAGATAACACACACAGCACCAACACAGCACCAGAGGGGGAGGAGACCCAGGGGGGCCATAATACAGATATTTGATAAAAACACGACCACCCAGCCCGACCCACCTGTTTATAAGGCGGTTTATTCTGTATTCCAACACACAATACAGGTAGAGTTACAGGTGATATAAAGCATACAGACAAGTATACATATAAAGATAAGAATACAATTACAGATCAAGAATACATGTAATTAAGGCAACTATGGACTCGATGTAATTAAATGCTATTATTGACCATCCAACGACTTTCAACCACGTATCTAAGGAAGCCCCCCTACCTAACGACTGTACAGAGAGGAATGAACGTAGAGCCTTTGAGAGGAGGAGGCCCAGGGGGTGAGATAGATGGCTGTGATAGTTTGAGTGAGGTAGCCAAAAGGTAATTAGGTGGGGAGCAGCAGCGTGACGCAGGTAGGGAGGTAGAGAGAGAGAGAGAGAGAGAGAGAGAGAGAGAGAGAGAGAGAGAGAGAGAGAGAGAGAGAGACAGGATGGCTTTTAGGGTGGTTAGGGGTAATGGTTTAGAGGGTGGGCTGGTGTCATGGGTGGGTTCAGAAAGGGTAAGGGAGGAGGAGGTAAGGTTATGGGGACGGCAACAGACCCCCTGTGCCTGGTGAAGGTAGGTTCTGGAGGGTTGGATCTGACACACACACACACACACACACACACACACACACACACACACACAGAGAAAGAGATCAATATACTCAGATGGTAGATGACACCACAACCAGCTGTCCAGATGGTAAAGGCCACTTCTACCACGATCAGGAGGGCAACACGAGTTTTCTTCATCTCCAGGCCCCCACTCACATCCACTCCCCACCTCCACTCCACACCTCACCCACACCCCACCCACACCCCACTCCACACCCACCCATACCCCATCCACACCCACGCCTGTCGGTGACATGCATAGGCTGCCTGCTTGGGTATAGCCAGGAGGTGAGAGGCAGAGGCAAGGAAGAGGAGTGTAAGGAGACTAAAGAAGGGAGGTAAGGGAGAGAGGAGGGGAGCAAGGAGTTAAGAAAGAAGGGAGGGAGAGGAGGAGGAGGAGCGTAAGGAGGTAAGGAGAGGAAAGAAGGAGGTGGAGAGGAGGTGATGGAGCGTAAAGGAGGTAAGGGAGGAAGAAGGAGGTAGGAGAGGATGATGGAGCGTAAGAGGTGGAGAGTAAAGAAGGGGAGGGTGAGAGGAGGAGGGAGCGTAAGGGAGGTAAGGGAGAGTAAAGAAGGGAGTGGGGAGGAGAGAGGTGAGGGATAAGGAGGTAAGGAGAGAAAGAAGGAGTGTAAGGAGGTAAGGGAAAAAGAAGAAGGGAGGTAAGGGAGAGGAGGTGAGAGATGGGTGGAGGGGAGAGAAAGAAGGGAGTGTAAGGGAGAGGAGGTGAGGGAGCGAAGGAGGAGGAGAGGAAGAAGGGAGGTAAGGGAGAGGGTAAGGGAGGTAAGGGAGAGAAAGAAGGGAGGAAGGAGAGGAGGTGAGAGTGTGAGGGAGGTAAGGGAGGAGATGAAGCCTGGGAGAGGAGGAGAGGGTGAAGGAGAGAATATGGAGGAGTAATGAAGAGAAGGTAATGGAGGTAAGGGAGGAAGATGAGAAAATATAAGGAGATATGATGAGGACATGTAAAAGAAGGGAGATAAAGAAACAGGTAAGGGAGGAAGAGTAAGGAGAGAAGGGGCGGAGGGGAGAGGAGAGAGAAGGAAGCGTAAAATTAATAAAACACAGATAAGTAAAAGAAGGATGGTAGGATGGAAGGATGGCACTGTGGTAGGATGGTAGGATGGAAGGATGGCACTGTGGTAGGATGGTAGGATGGAAGGATGGCACTGTGGTAGGATGGTAGGATGGAAGGATGGCACTGTAGGATGGTAGATGGAAGGATGGCACTGTAGGCTGGTAGGATGGAAGGATGGCACTGTGGTAGAGATGGTAGGATGGAAGGATGGCACTGTGGTAGGATGGAGGGATGAAGGAGGGTAGGATGGAAGGATAGAGGATGGTAAGATGGTAGGATGGTAGTATGGAAGGATGGAGGATGGAAGGAGGTAGGATGGAAGATAGTAGGATGGTAAGATGGCAGAATGGCAGGCGGAAGGATAGTAGATGGAAGGATGGTAGGATGGTTGATGGAAGGATGGTAGGATGGAAGGATGGTAGGCTGGTAGGATGAGAAAGGAAAGATGGTAGGAGAAACAGGGATGGAAGGATGGTAGGATGGAAGGATAGAGGATGGTAAGATGGTAGGATGGTAGTATGGAAGGATGGTAGGATGGAAGGAGGTAGGGATGGAAGGATAGGATGGAAGATGGTAGAATGGTAGTATGGGATGATAGTAGGAAGGATGGTAGGATGGTTTATGGAAGGATGGTAGGATGGTTGTATGGAAGGATGGCAGGATGGTTGATGGAAGGATGGTAGATGGAAGGATGGTAGGCTGGTAGGATGGTAGGATGGTTGTATGGAAGGATGGTAGGATGGTTGTATGGAAGGATGGTAGGATGGTTGTAAGGAAGGATGGTAGGATGGTTGTATGAAGGATGGTAGGATGAAAGGACAGTAGGGTGAAAGGATGGTAGGAGGGTAAGATGGCAGGATGGTAGTATGGTAGGACGGTAGAAGGATAGGGATGGAAGGATGCAGATGAAGGATGGTAGGGTGGAAGGATGGCAGGAGGTAAGATGGTAGGATGAAGGATGGTAAGATGGGAGTAGGCTGGTCGATGGTAGGATGGTAGAATGAAAGGATGGTAGGGTGAAGGATGGTAGGAGGGTAAGATGGTGAGATGGTATGGTAGGGATGGTAGAAGGATAGGATGGAAGATAGGATGGAAGGATGGTAGGGTGAAGGATGGGGAGGGGTAAGATGGTAGGATGGCAGGAGGGTAAGATGGTAGGATGGAAGGATGGTAAGATGGTAAGATGTAATGGAAAGGATGTAGAATGAAAGGATGGTAGGGGTGAAAGGATGGTAGGAGGGTAAGATGGTAGGATGGGTAGTATGGGATGGTAGAGGATAGGATGGAAGGATGGTAGGATGGAAGGATGGTAGGATGGAAGGATGGCAGAGGGTAAGATGGTAGGATGGAAGGATGGTAGGATGGAAGGATGGTAGGGTGGAAGGATGGTAGGGTGGAAGGATGGCAGGAGGTAAGATGGTAGGATGATAGGATGGGAAGAGGGTAGGATGGTAAGATGGAAGGATGGTAGAAGGATAGGATGAAGGATGGTAGGGATGGATGATGGTAGGGTAGAAGGATGGCAGGAGGGTAAGATGGTAGGATGATAGATGGGAAGAGGGTAGGATGGTAAGATGGAAGGATGGTAGAAGGATAGGATGGAAGGATGGTAGTATGGTATGTGATGAAGGATGGTAGGATGGAAGGATGCAGTAGGTAAGGGGTAAGATGGAGGATGGAAGGATGCAGGATGGTAGATGGTAGATGGTAGGGATGGTAGATGAGGATTGTAGGATGGAAGGATGTAGAAGGATAGATGGCAATATGGTAGGATGGTAGTATGGTAGGATAGGATGGTAGGTGAGTAAGATGGTAGGATGGTAGGGGCAGTAGGATGGTGGGATGGAAGGATGGTAGGATGATAGGATGGAAGGATGGCAGAAGGATAGGTGGTAGATGGTAGTATGGTAAGATGGTAGGATGGAGATGAAAGTATGGTAGGATGGTAGTATGGTAGGATGGAAGGATGGTAATGTACTCTTAGGTTTAACACACAGACAGAGGTTGTGGTTGTACATATAACTTAATTTGGTTTAACAGAAAATATTTATGTATTTTTTTAAAGCTAGTTTTAATTGTCTTCATATTGTAATCGAACTTTGTATCTCTCTCTCTCTCTCTCTTCCTATCTATCTATCTATCTATCTATCTATCTATCTATCTATCTATCTATCTATAGCTATCTATCACTGTTTCGTCCTAGGTGAGAACTTCGCTCCATTTCCCCACGATATTTCACCTAAATTGCCTCCAAACACGATTAATACAGAGCAATATCCTGGAGGCTGGTACATGGCGATTTATAGGAGACTCCATGTGTAGAGGGGGAGAGGGGTGTAGGGGAGGGGGGGGGAGGGGTGTAGAGGGTGTGGTGGGAGGGAGGGAGAAGGGGTGTAGGGTGGAGGATAGTGGGATTGAGGCTGTGGGGAGTTGAAGGGAGAGGGGTGTAGGGGAAGGGAGATGGATTTGTAGGGGGTGGAGAAAGGAGGGAGAAGGGGTTAGGGAGAGGAAGGAGGGGAATATCAGGTAGGGGAAATAAAGAGGAGAAAGGGGAGGGGGAAAGAGGAAGGTAGGGGAGTTGAGGAGAGGGAGGAGGAGGTATGCAGAGAGAGAGAAAGGGGGAACTAAAAGAAGGGGAGAGGGGAGAGTATATACGAGACCCCTCTGTGTGTGACTCTCCTGTCGAGGGGAAGGCTGGTTGTGGGGAGGGAGGAGGGAGGAGGATGAGGAGGAGGAGGAGGAGGGAGAGGGAGGAGGAGGAGGAGGAGGAGGAGGAGGAGGAGGAGGAGGAGGAGGAGGAGGAGGAGGAGGGAGGAGGAGGAGTTAGTAATAGTATTAGTAATAGTGAGTAGTGAGGGTAATAGGGAGAGATGATGGTAATATTTATTATATGCGTGTGTGTGTGTGTGTGTGTGTGTGTGTGTGTGTGTGTGTGTGTGTGTGTGTGTGTGTGTGTGTAAGGGAGTTGATGCCTCTATATTAGTGCCGTATACTGCTACTTCAACACACTTGGTGGCTTATGCTGGTGTTGAGGAAGTGTTTGAGATTGTAGTGAGGTGGGTGTTGGTGTATTAGTGTTGGAGATGGAGATAAAGTTACAGTGTCAAGAAACAGTGTTAAGATACAGTGATGAAAGAACTAGTTACAGCCAGGATACATAGTTAGGGTACAGTAACAACGACACTGTATTCCAGAGCTCCAGGACAATAAACAGAGCAAAGGTTGACAAGAGTTAGTTTGTATTCGATATAGTAATAACACATGTAAACACACACATCACGCTGCCACAAACACAACAATACAACGTCAGGTGTAAAACATGAAGAAAATCGGTACAGTAGAGTCTCCTGTCTACTTTTACACACTATAAAATACGATGTTACTAAAACGTGCGGTCTGCAAGATATTTGGTTTAGGTTAAGTTAGATTAGGTAAGATTAGACAAAAATATCTTTGTAGACCGCAATAAAGTAGCATCAAAAACACATTAGTCTAGCACACATACACAACACACACAAACACCAAACAAGTAAACATATATAGACAAACAAACACACACACACCAAACAAGGAACATGCATACATACATACACAGCAAATAAGCAACACACACACACACACACACACACACATACACACAACCTGTAGAGATTGGGGTAGAGTTACCTTTTCCATCCGTCGCTTGAGGAACGGGAGGCATCTGTCCCGTAATACACCGGAATAAAGAGAAATATGAAAGTAATTGCACAGGATAAAGTCTGAAATCCCTGTCTTTTGGGTAACGCTCAATCTGACTATAGCATTACCCGGAGTTATTTTCCTCGCATATTTTATGATGAATCCCACCACGGCTTTTCTTAGCTCGAAATTAGGAAATTTATATTCAGGTATGTATTATATAAGTACAGGTTGAGGATAATACCTACGTGTTTTATCATAAAGTACAGGTAATATTAGTTTCTATAATGTGACTTTATCTCCAAAAACGTGTTAGGTGATTTGAGTGATGGGAAACTATTGCCTTAATTCAGATACAAATGATTAATTAAAATAACAATAGTCAAGTTAAAAAGATATATGATAAGTTACATAGAAACATCGATTTATATAGTGGCAGAAATAACAATCCTCACGTGGTTACAGTCATAGAGTGATTATGAACTAGGTACAGGATATGATACCTACTACAGTCACGCACTCAGAAACAAGTTACAGGTTTAGTTATCACAGGTACAGTAATATTCTCCAGGTAGTTACAGTGTTATAAGGTCACCCTCTCATCAGAAGTAACCAATGGCGTGGCTAACCAATGGTGTGGCCCTAACCAATGGTGTGGCCCTAAATGACGGTGTTACGTATCGAGCGTCCAGGGCCATGTGTAAGACAACTGAAAAATGTGTTTAATCTTTTCTGGCTTGAAGGCGAAAGTTTACTACCGAGTCCGTACACTAATGGAGGGTGGTGTTTATTATGTTGCGTTCAGGGGCTGTCTCTCTCACTCTCTCACTCTCTCTGTTTCTCCCCTCTCTCTCTGTCTGTTTCTCTCTTGCCTGTCTCCCTCTCTCCGTTTTTTCCTCTGTTTCTCTCTCATCCGTTTCCATCTCTCTCTGCTTCTCTCTCTCTCTCTCTCTCTCTCTCTCTCTCTCTCTCTCTGCGTCTCTCCTCTCCTGCTTCTCTCGTCTCTCTGTTTCTCTCCTCTCTCCTGCTTCTCTTGTCTCTCTGTTTCTCTGCTCTCTCGTCTCTCTCTCTCTCTCTCTCTCTCTCTCTCTCTCTCTCTCCCCTCTACCCCTCCTCTCTCTCTCTCTCTCTCTCTCTCTCTCTCTCTCTCTCTCTCTCTCCCCCCCTCACCCTCCTCTCTCTCTCTCTCTTGTCTCTTTCTCTCTGTATCTCCGTTGATCTTTTACGCTCCTTTCTCCATCTCTCCTGTTTCCATTTATCTCTCTTATCTCTCGTCTTTCTCTCTCTCCGTGTTTTATTTCTCTTTCTCTCCTCGCTCAATCCTTTGAACGAGGAAGAAGAAGAAGAGAGCAGAAGAGACAAGGAAGAATTAAGAGGAGAAGGAGGAGGAGATGATTTTGCAGGTGGAGGTGAAGGATTGAGGAAAAGAGTGAGGATGAAGGAGTATGGAGAGAGAGTAAATAGGGAGAATAAATGAGGTGAGTGAGTACAGCATGATGAAGGAATGAGTACAGGGTGAGGGAGTGAGGGGTTAAAGGAAGATTACAGGGGATGGGAAGGAATTTAGAGTAAAGAAGAACGAGGGAGGGAAAGCAGGGAGACACAAATGATTAGGAAGAGAGAGAGAGAAGAGAGAGAGAGAGAGAAGATTCCCTCCCCTCGCTCCTCCTAAATTAGCTAAAAGGTCCTCCCTCCCCACACAATCGATCGAACGAGAAGCCAACAGTCCTAAATTCTCAAACCATCTCTTCCTCTGATTCCTCTCGTCGTCTCTCTTTCAGAGAACATTAGACGCCATTAAACCAATCATATCGTAGCTATTTTCCTTCGTTTTTTTTTATTGGTTGATGTATGTCTTCATAAATACCTTTCAGTTTGTCCTTACGGGCATCAGGTAAACCGAACCCTTAATTAGTACAGGTGCGTCTCTAGATGACTTAATAAGTGAACTAAATAATACTACGTTTTCAGATGACTAGTTAAGGCGTAACTGATAATTTTCACTTACTATCGCTACTAAGTGAGTGAGGGCTAAGTGCATTCTCAGATCACAAGTTAATGTAGGGGGTAGGAGGCAGGTAGGGGGAGGGAAGGGGAGGGAGGGAGGGAAGGGAAAATTCAGTGCATAAATCTCCCCATTCCCCAAACCTCTTTAATTTCCTCCCCCGTTATACACTCCCAGGTCAATTTTCTCCTATATGACTCCTTTACCCCCTAAATCTCCCTTAGGACCAAAACAAACGCACCCTCTGCCTCCGAGGATCGTCTGGGGAATAAACAATAGTGAATTAGTACAAGTTAAAGGGAAAAAAATTAACGTGCGAATCTCCTTTCTCCCCTCCCTTGACTTTAGCTCTCCCCTTCCCCTCCCTCACCTCCCTTCCTCCTCCCTTCACGTCATCCGCTCCTCCTCCTCTCATCCAATCCCCCCTTCCTCCCTCCCCCTTCATCATACCACCCCTCACCTCCCTTCCCTCCCCTTTCCCCCAATCCCTCTCTTCCTCCCCTTCCACCAACCTCTCCCTTCTCTCTCCCCTCTCCTTTCCCCTCTTAATCTTCCCTCAGACATCCCCAGGAGACACGCATGCGCACATCTTGCCTCCCAGGAACGCATCCAGAATACAACGCGGCGCATTAGTCTTACTTAAAGATCACGGGGGAATTTCCCTCATCAGTGCCACTCGCTGGGGGAAAACTGGCGCGAATCCGGTAATTTCAGCGTCAATAAATTCACTGCTTTCTTCCCTGAACCGCGACCCCTCCTGTCTTCTCTCTTTCTCTCTGTCTATCTCTCTGTCTGGTGGTTTATCTGTATATATCATTCTCTTTTTTTTCTTTATCTATTTATTTCTTATTAATTTCTCTAAATCTCATTGTGTTTTATTTATTTCCTCCTCTTCCCCTATCTTTCTTTCTCTCTCTCCCCCCTTTCTCTCCATCGGCCCCCTTCTCCCCCCTCTCTCTCCCCCCTCCCCCCTCTCACACACACACACACTCATCAAAAACTATCCCTGAACACTAAAGTCTTACGAGCGGCACAAAAATTAATTATAACAGACAGCCACAAAACGCTAATGACCGACGCGAAAATTAGTTACAACCAAAATACGACAATTGTTATATAAAGGTTGTAAAACACATAATATATCTGTGGCTATAAACCTGACTTTATATAACCCGAATATAAAACCCTGGTTATATGAGTTTGAACCCTTTGTGGACGAAATGGGTTAAATCATCGTAAACAAAGGGTTGAATTCACGTCATTCAAAGGGTTAAAATGTTATATTAAAAGGGTTAAATCATTATATTTAAAAGGTTAAAACTAAGTCGTCAAAGGGTTAAACTATCGTCTTCAAAGGGTTAAACTATAGTCTTCAAAGGGTTAAACCATCGTCTTCAAAGGGTTAAACCATCGTCTTCAAAGCGTTAAACCATCATCTTCAAAGGGTTAAACCATCATCTCCAAAGGGTTAAACCATTATCCTTAAAGTGTTAAACCATTATTCTCATAGGATTAAACCAAGTATTTAAGTATAAACGCATTACATACACATAATAAAAAATAAAAAAAATCAACTGTAAAATTTATACACATATGACCATAAAAACCACTTAACACATATCTATAACACATATGTCTATAAGGTGTAACACATGAGCCTACTGTAACACACATGACTACAGACTATATACAAGCAAATACGACTACAACACATATGACTATAAGGTGCAACACATGTGCCTAAAAAAATCACATATGACTATAGCCTATAACATTATATAAAAGGGAAATGAAAAAGGAAGCTTTATTGGATCAAAGGATACGAAAAAATAATTGAGGGATTCAGAGTAGCAATAACCCTTAGGGGGTGAGAGAAAGTGTAGGGGGAAGTGAGAGAAAGTACAGAGGGAGGGGTGAGAGAATGTAGAGGGAAGTGAGAGAAAGTACAGAGGGAGGGGTGAGAGAATGTAGAGGGAAGTGAGAGAAAGTACAGAGAGGAGGGAGAGAATGTAGAGGGAAGTGAGAGAAAGTGTAAAAAGAGCCGAAACAAAGTACAAATGAAGAACAGAGGGAGATGGGAGAAAGTACAAGAGAAAGTATAGATGGAGGTGAGACAAAATGTAGAGGGACGTGAGAGAAAGTGTAGAGGGAGGTGAGAGAAAGTAGAGACGGTAGAAAAATAAATAAAGTGAGGACAATTAAAGAGTATCAAGGGGGGAAATTAAAAGCCCGAGGAAAGTTAAATAAAAGGGGAGAAAAATAGAGAGTTTCAGGGGAGGAAAAATGACAGTTTCTCGGAAAGGGAAAGTGAAAGTTTCAGAAAAAAAGAAAGACAATTTTAAGGAGAGAGAGAGATTTCTGATGACACATGCAGAACTCTCTCATCTGTCTCACCCAAATGAGAAAACTCCTCACACATAATTACATTACTAGCAGGTGGGGAGAAGTTGTCTTTCACCGTCACTACTAGCGGACCTGTAGTGCTGTAGTGATGGTGAGAGACGTTAAATTCTGTAGAAAAATGATAATCCTGTGACAATAAGAGCGTCTTCTACTGCTACTACTATTATTACTATTACTACTACTACTACTACTATTATTATTACTATCACTTCTTTTACAATTACAACTGCTGTTACTAGTACTATTATTACTACTATTTCTATTACTAATACAACAGCTACTACAATCACTAATATTATAATTATTATTTATTTTAACGTGGCCTCCAGCCTCCCCCCAATAGTCACACCTTCGCCGCCATTTTATTACCTTAATATTAAATATCCAAATACATCAGTAGCTATCCTAACTGTGTTGAGTTAGTTGAGCCGCACATCTATGCGGCATTCAGTGACTGTAGCCTCATAGTCAAGATCTGCAACTGTTGTCGGCTTTAGGGCCGATGCTCTCGTTCCCCTGAGGCAGAGCAAAGCCGACCGAAGGAGAGAGAAGGACAGTCGACATCTCATCCAGGCTGTAACACAACTTCTGGGCTGCTGCTTCTGTTCGGATATCACCTCCGCGAGTCTGGCGTAGAAGCCAACTACTACTACTATTATCACTACTACAACTACAACTATGACTATTACTTGACTATTACCACTACTACGATTACTAATACTTTCGCAACTAATACTAAAACTTCTACTATTTTCCTCCTCCCTCATCCCGTTCATTTTATCAATAACTACAATATTATTTTTTTTATTAATCTACTTTTATTTAATTATCCTTTATCTCTTTTTCTTTTCATCACTTATTCTGGTTTTCATTATGATTATTTTTCTTATCTATTTATTACGATTTTCTTTCATTTCCATCTGTTATTAAATTCTTTATTTTCATCTTTATCGCTGATTATTATTATCCTTTAAATCGATTTTCTTTTGCTTCCGTTTTTATCCTGAAGTGAAACTCAAGGCTTTACTCTAAGGTGGACCTCGAGAGCCTCTTGACCTCCTCCTGCTGCTGCTGCTGCTCCTCCCGCTCTTCCTCCCCCTCCTCTTCCCCCTCCTACTTTTCCTCTCCCACCTAGTTTTTCTCCTCTTCCTCCTCCTTCTCCATAATGCTAATCCACCTACTCCTCCTCTTTCTTCTACTCTTTCTCCTCCTTTTCCCCCTCTTCCTTCTACTCTTCCTCCTCCTCCTATTCCTCCTCCTCCTCTTCTTCCACCTTCTCCTCCTACTCCTCCTCCTCCTCTTCCCAGGCACATACTTCCACAAGTCCTCCTTAAGATGCCAACTCCATGTGCATTCTTCACCTCGTCTTGGGTGGGAAGACCTTGACTTATCGCGCCAAGTTTCCCCAAAAACGAAAATAAAAAAAATCTATTTCATTGTTTTGTTGTTGTGTCAGTGTTTTTTCTTTATTTTAATTCATCGCCGGATCTTCCAAAGTCGAGAAAACTTAGAGGAATGAGTGTTATTCGCGCGCGTGTGTGTGTGTGTGTGTGGGCTTGAGTGATAGTGCGTGCAGGGGTGCGTGTGTGCCTGCGTCAAGTGCTTGCGGTGGTGATATATTTTTTCTGAGGAAATGGCTCAATAGATTGCTTGGAAACTTTGCACTTTCGGAATTTTCGAAGCACTCAAAATGGGTCAAATTTATTGCCGCCACCAAAACCTAAAATCACGTTTTTTTTATTTAGTACCTTAAAACATTACGATTTTCTCAACCTTTTTAAGTTTTTTGGTTTTCGTTTATAAAACTAAAATAATAATGGTCACAACTTAACAGCCTGTCAATGTTAACTAAACCTCTATTGTCATTATTACTAATATTATTATTATTATTATTATTATTATTATTATTATTATTATTATTATTATTATTATTGTATGAAAAGATGTTTAGATATTATTAGTAAAATGTTTCTTAATGTCAATAATAATAATAATAGTAATAATAATACAGACGCACAAAGGTCAACACATGAGACAGCAGAACAGGAGAGCAACACTGCCAGGTGAGGTGTACAGTCAGTGAGGTGTACAGCCACACCTGGGAGGCCGTCATTAATATCCTGGGGGGTGGGGGGACCAAACTTCGTGAACAAGATAAATTACCAATTAACTCGTCCTGTGATTCCTCCAATTGTTGGTGGCAGTTGAGGAGACCAGCGCCTGACTACCACTTATTATGGTGCATGTCAGAGCAACTGTTTCCTTCTCCCGTAAAGGAATAGTTTAAAAAATAGGAATTTCTCTACTGTTGTGTTTACATGAATAAAACCGATACCAATAGGATAATTGCTTGAATAAACTCAGAGCTTGACACTGGCTGTATAAACTCAGAGCTTAACACTGGCTGTATAAACTCAGAGCTTAACACTGGCTGTATAAACTCAGAGCTTGACACTGGCTGTATAAACTCAGAGCTTGACACTGGCTGTATAAACTCAGAGCTTGACACTGGCTGCATAAACTCAGAGCTTAACACTGGCTGTATAAACTCAGAGCTTGACACTGGCTGTATAAACTCAGAGCTTGACACTGGCTGTATAAACTCAGAGCTTGACACTGGCTGTATAAGCTCAGGTGGATGATCTGACTGTGTGACGTATCCATAGCTTGACTTGTCTCATTGTCTTGTCCAATATTTTCTTACGGTTATCTCCAGTTGTGCAATCCACCAATAATCACCACTACTACCACCCTAAGCACCAAAAATCACCACTACTACCGCACTAACCACCAACAATCATCACTACTACCACCCTAACCACCAACAATCATCACTCCTACCACCCTCCACCACCAACAATCACCACTACTACCACCCTAACCACCAACACTCACCACTACCACCACCCTACCACCATCACCACTACTACCAACCTCCACCACCAACACATCACTACTACCACCCTACCACTACCACCACCCTACCACCATCACCACTACTACCACCCTCCACCACCAACAATCACCATTACCCACCACCTCTCACCAACACTTCCCATAACCATCCACCACAATTTGCAGTACCACGTCTCACCACCACCACACCCCTACCACCATCCACCACCATTCCCCCCATGAGGAAGTACATGATCGCTGATGGCCAATTGAAAGCTTAAAATAATACATAGAAGTTATCGACATTAGGCAACTATCCCTATTTAGTGTAATGGCCAGGATTATATAGTCTACGATTAAGCTTTTACAAATTATCAGTCGTTTAAGTGAAATAAGAGATAACTTTTTGGTTTTATTATTACAACTTAATTAAGATTAACTGGTATATGGTAAAATTTCATCTGTTTCGGTTAAAACGTCGTTTACTGTCATATGATGGCTAAATTATACTTTAGGTAGGATACGTTACTTTACGTTAGGTTACGTTATATTACGTTAGGCTAGGCTAGATTAGGTTAGGCTAGATAGATAGATTAGGTAAGTTTAGGTTAGGTTAAGATAGGTTAGGTTAGGTCAGGTCAGGTTACATTTTGTATGAAGGTATTTATTTATATGTATATTTATGATCTGCAGGATCGTTTATGGCCAGTCAAAAGTCTCCAAAAAGGAGAAATACATAGAAGTTATCACTAATGGCAATTATCCCTATTTAGTGTAACATACAGTACAGTATTTATAAGGTGCAGTTACGTTTTATTTTTTGTTTTCTCATAATTAAGTCATTTATTTGTTAACATTTAGCTTAGAATAAGTAAATATTATCAAAAAGAACATTGCAAAACTCACAAGTGACTTTGTAACATATAATTAAGTCGAGATGATAATATTAATACCACGTGCTGGTCAAGCTCCGAAAGAGTTGTCCGGGGGTCTAGCTAACCTCTGGTCGGGGCTTGACCGGCACGAAAAAAAAAAAAAACTTTTGTGTTGACAAATTGTGAATTTGACGACGTGTAGTGTAATGGTCAGCAAATTTGCTTCGCAAGCGAGTGGACCAAGGTTCGATTCCCGGGCAGTGTGAAACTATGGGCAAGTTTTTTTTTCCTTTTTTAACGCCATTTGTCTCTGTCTACCCAGCAGTAATGGGGAACCTGAATATTAATTAATTTACAGATAGTGCTCCGGGGTAATGGTTAGAGACAGTGCAGTTGGCGAGTTGTCCGGTCTTCTCGGACTATTCCTTTACATTGGGTCACGCATCTCGTTAACTTAGGGTGTGGTTGTTGTGTTGGAGACAGCGTGTACACTTTAAACAAATTCACGCCTATACGTGGCCAAGGGCCGGCCATCCTCGTACACGAGGGGCAACCATTATTGTTACGTCATTAAATATGTTATAAGTATATACTGCAGTAAGTATATAATATAAAAGACAAAGAACATCGTAATATATATATTTAGTTTCAGGGTTTATTTAGTTATTTATTACTTGTACTTATTACTAGCATTTGTTTTCCTCTCTTCTGTATAGTTGACGTCTTTATTATTGGTTTGAGTAACTTTAAATTCAGTTGTTTTTCTCCAACACTAAGGTTCACATTTACATTTTTTAGGATATATCATAATATCATATCACCCTTGATGATTATCCTGTATTTATAACGATAAAATAATTAATAACACTTAGGTAATATTTGTTAAGGTTAGTATAAGTTAGTTTAAGTTTTCTATTAAACAATTTATTAATACCTAATATGATGAAATACATGATCGCTGATGGCCAGTTGGAAGCTTAAAATAATACATAGAAGTTATCGATATTAGGCAATTATCCCTATTTAGTGTAATGGCCAGGATTAAGATTAAGATTAAGATTAACTCGTATATGGTAAAATTTCGTCTGTTTCGGTTAAAACGTCGTTTATTGTTATATGATGGTTAAATTATACATTAAGTAGGTTACGTTACTTTACGTTAGGTTACGTTATATTACGTTAGGCTAGGCTAGATTAGGTTAGGCTAGATAGAATAGGTAAGTTTAGGTTAGGTTAAGATAGGTTAGGTTAGGTCAGGTCAGGTTACATTTTGTATGAAGGTATTAATTTATATGTATATTTATGATCTACAGGATCGTTTATGGCCAGTCAAAAGTCTCCAAAAAGGAGAAATACATAGAAGTTATCACTAATGGCAATTATCCCTATTTAGTGTAACATACAGTACAGTATTTATAAGGTGCAGTTACGTTTTATTTTTTGTTTTCGTATAATTAAGTCATTTATTTGTTAACATTTAGCTTAGAATAAGTAAATATTATCAAAAAGATCATTGCAAAACTCACAAGTGACTTTGTAACATATAATTAAGTAGAGATGATAATATTAATACCACGTGCTGGTCAAGCTCCGAAAGAGTTGTCCGGGGGTCTAGCTAACCTCTGGTCGGGGCTTGACCGGCACGAAAAAAAAAAAAAAAAAAACTTTTGTGTTTATGAAATGTGTTTTTGGCGACCTGTGGTGTAATGGTCAGCATATTTGCCTCGCAAGCATTTAGTTTAACAAATTTATTGACAAAGCTTGTAGTACAGTTTGCCTATTCTGAGTAATTCAGTCAGGTCTTGACACTGAGGGTGGTAAGAGAGTGGACCATGGTTCGTTTCCCGGGCAGTGTGAAACTATGGGCAAGTTTTTTTTTCCTTTTTTTTAACGCCAATTGTCTCTGTCAACCCAGCAGTAATTAGGAACCTGAATATTAATCGATTTGCAGATAGTGCTCCGGGTTAATGGTTAGACCAGTGTTTTTCAAACTTTTTCACTTCATCTCCCCCCCATGAGGAACACTCAACATGGCTCCCTTTCAGTTCTCTCCCAAGCCCCTCACAAATAATGATGAATATAAACTGTTTTGGTTCTCTGCCTTCATTTTAATGTTTTCAATCATCAAACAGAATGCATATTTTGTTACAGTTCAATGGGATGGATGACATTGTTTCCTTTCACTCAGTCGACTGATTCGAGGTTGAGTCACTGATAAAGCACATCTCATGTCTGGGTCCACATGTAACCGGTTTCGGCTTTTATTCTCCATTTGAAGAAGGTGGAGAAACCAGATTCACATAAATAAGTAGTAGAAAATGGCAAGAGGACTCGACGTGCGATCTCACTAACTTTTGGATATGACTGATACATTGAGCACCAGAATACAGTCAAAGATTTTTCTTCATAGAGGTCTCTGGCAGCAGACTCGTTCTGAGATCAAGGAATTCGTCTGAACAGGAACTAGAATCGTGCAATCTGAGCGAATGCGTTGTAAATGAAACACTAGCTGCTGCACCATTCTATGTAAATATCAAAACTGTACCGTATGGGTATTATGATTACACACAATGACAAAAAAAAATTCTCCCCTAACAAGGTAAAGTAAGAAAAAAAAAAGTTGAATCAGAGTTTCCACATTTTCTTCAAACATATACTACTTACACTAGCCTGCCATGGCCCCCTTAAAATCTTGCCGTGACCCCCTTGGGAGCCATGGCCCCCAGTTTAAGAAACAGTGCTCTAGAGGGCAGCATCATGAGACAGCCAGGCCTAACTCAGACCCCAAACACGTAAATATTTGATGCAGACGCCCACGTAGGCCCACCTCACCTGACTAGGAATTAATACCTGTACATGTGGATATTTTTACAACAAGGCAAGAGGGAGGGAGGAAGGGATGGAGGATGAAAGGAGGATGAAAGGAGGGAGGGATGGACAGAGGGAAGGAAGTCGGGTGGATGGAGAGAGTCAGGGAGGTTAAGTAAAAAGGAAGGAAGGAAGGAAGGTGTATGGTTGGGTATGTTTGTAATAAAGTGTATGTGTGTGTGTGTGTGTGTGTGTGTGTGTGTGTGTGTGTGTGTGTGTGTGTGTAACTACGAGTATTTCCAAAGTCGTGAATAAAAAATACAGTTGGGAAATAAATTTAACTCTTCCCAAATAAATTTATGGTAGCAATTGTAACGCATTTCAAGCAACGTCCTATCTGAAACAGGTGAGACAGGTGAAGCAGATGAGACAGGTGAAGCAGATGAGACAGGTGAAACAGGTGAGACAGGTGAAGCAGATGAGACAGGAAGCAGATGAGACAGCAGATGAGACAGGTGAAGCAGATGAGACAGGTGAAGCAGATGAGACAGGTGAAGCAGATGAGACAGGTGAAGCAGATGAGACAGGTGAAGCAGATGAGACAGGTGAAGCAGATGAGACAGGTGAAGCAGATGAGACAGGTGAAGCAGATGAGACAGGTGAAGCAGATGAGACAGGTGAAGCAGATGAGACAGGTGAAGCAGATGAGACAGGTGAAGCAGATGAGACAGGTGAAGCAGATGAGACAGGTGAAGTTGATGAAACAAGTAAGACAGGTGAAACAAGTAAGACAGGTGAAACAGATGAGACAGGTGAATCAGATGAGACAGGTGAAGCAGATGAGACAGGTGAGACAGGTGAAACAGGTGAGTGTTACGTCATACAACTATCAGGGCCGCGGGTGTATCAAAACGAGGTACTGTACATACAACACAAGCTTCCTACCTCACCTGTACATACAACACAAGCTTCCTACCTCACCTGTACACACAACACAAGCTTCCTACTTCACCTGTACACACAACACAAGCTTCCTACTTCACCTGTACACACAACACAAGCTTCCTACCTCACCTGTACAACAACACAAGCTTCCTACTTCACCTGTACACACAACACAAGCTCCCACCACCTGTACAACAACCAAGCTTCCCACCTCACCTGTACACACACAACACAAGCTTCCTACCTCACCCCACACACAACACAAGCCTTCTACTTCACCTGTACACACAACACAAGCTTCCTACCACCTGTACAACAACACAAGCTTCCCACTTCACCTTGTACACACAACACAAGCTTCCCACCCTCACCTGTACAACAACACACAAGCTTCCTACCTCACCTGTACACACACAACACAAGCTTCCCACCTCACCTGTACACACAACCTTCACCCACCTGTACACACAACACAAGCCCTACCTCACCTGTACACACAACACAACACAACACAAGCTTCATACTTCACCTGTACACACAACACAAGCTTCCTACCTCACCTGTACACACAACACAAGCTTCCTACCTCACCTGTACACACAACACAAGCTTTCTACTTCACCTGTACAACAACACAAGCTTCTTACCTCACCTGTACACACAACACAAGCTTCCTACCTCATCTGTACACACAACACAAGCTTCCTACCTCACCTGTACACACAACACAAGCTTCCTACCTCACCCGTACAATTGACTCAGAGTATAATCATGTTTATTTTTCTTCTTAAACACTAAATTATTATAAGGGCAATCATAAGTTTATCCAAGGAAAAATAATAAAAAAATGTCAGTTCTGTTTATCCTCATCTTTTTTTTTCCCCCTTCAACTAGGACAGAGAACAAGGTATGAGATGGAGAAAATATGTGACGGTGCCCTAGAGCTTAAATATTTTTGTACTTAAGAACTGATGTAGCCAGACTGGTTTCCACGTTCATGTGTGTTGTTATTATTTTGCTCCCGTATGTGAACGAGAATTTTTCATAATCTTGAGGTGAAAGAACTCTATGACAGTCTTCTCGCACAATTCATCTTTACTGACTCTGCAATTATGTGTAAAACTGCCCTCGTATGTAAACACCACCAGCACCAACAAGGTATGACGCACCTGTGCACAAATATCGTCAGGTATATGTATGATGCAGGAAGGGCAACAGGCAGGGATCTATTTGGTGAGGTGAAAAATAGATGGCGTCAAGGTGGTGGCTGGAATGAATATGTTGATGAGGTTCATAACGCAGCGTATGAATCACTGTTAGCCTGGGGTTTATCTGCCAGTCTTGGGGTTAGGTTAGGGTAGGTGAGGAGAGCGTGGGATTCTCTTGACAGCCCCGGGGTGAGGTTAAGTAAGGTGGATAAGAGGCAGCTTGAGGTTTTTGCCTTAGCTGAAGTTATAACTCAAACATCAGCTGAAGGAACAAGCAGTGGCGTTCACGGAAGGAAACCAACACCATGGCTCTAGTGTGGCATGTCTGTTAACTAACGACCTACACTAAAGTCATCACGACGATTATCTAGAAGTTTTTTGAAGATAGATTGAATGAATTTTTCCATATGCCAGAATGAACCCTGTGAGTCTTAGTTCAGTTTTGATTTTCATTCTATTGAACAACACGGCTCTCTTTTTTTTTTTTTACATGTCAGACTTGTAAATTAATGGGAACTTTTTGTTAATTTTGAGATTAAAATATAAGAATTCACAGTTAATCCACGTACTCTGTTTCCTGCTGACGGAACAATGACAAAACAAAGTTAATTCATCTGATTCTGCAAAAATCTGCAAGTTGTGAGGATGAAGGCTCTTCCCAGTCAATGGTTCTTGATACCTTCCGTTGTTGCCTGACGGATGGTACCATTCTCCGCCTTCCAGGATGGGTGATGGGGGAGTTGGGGGATGGGAGGGGGAATCCACACCCTTCCCTGTCGGTGGTTCGTGATACCTTCCGTTGTTGCCTGACTGATGGTACTATTACCCGCCTTCCAGGGTGGGTGATGGGGGGGGGAGCTGGGGGGGGGAGCTGGGGGTGTGGAGGGGATGGAGGGGGAATCCACACGCTTCCCAGTCGGTGGTTCGTGATACCTTCCGTTGCTGCCTGACTGATGGTACCATTCCCCGTCTTCCAGGGTGGGTGATGGGGGTGGGGGGTGGGTGGGGGATGATGGAGGTGGGGGAGTTGGGGGATGGGAATTCACAGCCTTCCCAGTCGGTGGTCCGCGGAGCTAGACTTTGGGACCTACTTCGTAATTTTTATATTTACGCAATTCTTCTCAGGATTTGTATGAATTTATACTCAAATAGCAGAGTTACAGTTGTAGTGACACTGTTGTTTACAACTGTTGTGTATTGTTTTGTGTGTGTTTGTGTGTGTTTGTGTTTGTGTGTGTTTGTGTGTGTTTGTGTTTGTGTGTGTTTGTGTGTGTGTGTGTAGGGGGGGGGTTCGTTTTTTTTTTAAATGTCTCCATTAATCATCCAGTACCAGGATCTATCGTGGACTTGATATGCTTCACCAGTTGCCGCTGATACATTACAAAGACTCAGTTGGTAAATATGTTTTATAGACATTAACACAAGATAAAGAAAGAATCGCCGTATAAAAAATAATGTAAATAAAAACATCCGTCACTCTTGTCAAGCTCGACCGCTGTCACCCAAACTGAAACAGACAACTGTCCACTGGCCCACCGCGCAACCTGAACGTATCTGATTGAGTAGTTAAACAACAGGAACACTTTGGTAAAAAAAATAATAATAACAACAAGAACGGTTTTTGGTTGTTCAGCCTCAACTCAAACTTTGTTATACAATGCCCCATCACTTTTATCTAGCAGTCAACCTCCAAAAGTATAGGAACTAATCCACCTATTCACCTTCCTGGTCTTGTTAAGCACTTTCTTCCTTAGAAAGTACATCTGGTAAGATGCCATGTTGATGGTGTCATGGTAGGTGCTGGTTATTCCACACTGCACAAAACGAAGACCATAACTCCACCGGACGCATTTATTATGGCATCATCATCCTGTCCTCAGTTTTGGCTGCCCAGTGCATCTCTCATTAGACCGAGGCTGATGGTATTACCTGGTCGCTCTAGTTTGGGACGAGCTGTGTGCACTGCTTCTAGGCCCCGCGTCTGCGACTCGTGTGTGAGAGTCAGATCACCACACTAAAATATGGAAATTCTCATTCAAACAAGTGATCCAATCTTTTAGTAATCATAGAGCGTGAAACAGTTCTATACATCCCCGCCGCCGGGAGAGATTTGGCTGGTGGTGGACAATACCTTGTACGAGTAACTTGGGTCGCGTCTGCTTTGGCTATATATTACAAAAATTTTTTGTTGTCTCTCGTGCATAAGGAGCTTTTATTGCGCCTTTCAATTGAAAAAGAAGCGCCTTTGTATTTGTTACATCATATTTCTTTTATGTAATACAGATTCACGTATAAACATATTATTGAAACGCAAGTAAAATATATTGAAATTTCTGTTGTCATAATGATCAAGAGAAAAATTTTCATATATATTAAAAATGAGATTCTTCCTGAAAACTCCAATAATATGCTAACTTCACGCGGAGAGAGAGCGGAATGTTAGAGGAAATGTGTATAGCATCCTCAGGTAAGGGACATTATAACCCAGAATACTCTCAGGTGTGTAGTTCAGGATCCCAACACTGCTGGTGCTGCATTATTTAATTTATTTTCGATACTGACTCATTTGGAAGGAGACACTGGCTTTTCATGTGACTGTGCAGTCACTTCAAAAATTCCATGTCTTCGGCAATAAGAATGAACCGCTAGAGCGAACCCTATGAGTAATCTGGTTTAGTTTTGATTTTCATCCCATAGTTGGTGTTTCTTACAAGCGAGTTATAGTGTAGATGACGAGAGTGTCCCAACAGGTGGAGCTATTCACGCCTGGCGACTTTATACACAAATTACTAATGAGAGAGCGACCTTAATTTACAATAAAAACACAGTATTATGAGACTACTATTGTAGACAATAATATTTGGGTATTATACTCCCTTATCTTGAATGTATAGTTAAACGTTACCACGCAAGCTTCCACATCAGACCACTCATTAATGTTATGTTGCAATGTATCAACATTTTATTACATTTTACATCATTAATATTAAGTGAGCAAAATCTAAAGACTGTCGTATCTGCAAGTTCATAAATTGGGAACTTATAAATATGAAAGGTTAACCTGACAATGATTAGGTTAAAATGCTGTACCTTGAGTCTTTCACATCTTTTAGGCTGCTGCTTCTATAATGACTGTGTGGAACAATTTCCCCACTACTTAATTATTTCTGAGAAATATCATGTGAGTTAAGACCACTGTAGAGCACAAACCTCGCCTTTCCAGCAAGTTTGTTTTCAATTATTCCACTTTTTGTGCCTACCTTGAAAGCATTTTCTTCCTAAGTAATCACATCTGGTAAGGTGCCATTTTGATGGTGTCATGGTCGGTGCTATTCATTACACACTGCACAAAACACAAGACCATTACTCCACCGGACGCATTTATTATGGTACCATGAGTAGTGACCCGGTAATGCCATCAACCTCGGTGTCCTTAGAAGTACACCACCTCTAATTAAACCGAGGTTGAGGGAATTACCTGGTCACTAGTTTGGGTACCCGCCAGTGTGTGTGGGTGGGGGCGCTAGACCACCACACTAAAATGTGTAAATTCTTATTAAAACAAATGATCCAATCTTTTAGTGATGCAGTCCAGTACCTTCCCCGCCGCTGAGCGAGACTTGGCTTGTGGTGGACGATAATGTCACTTGGGTTGTATCTGCTATGGCAATATATTACAATATTTGTTTGTTGTATCTCGTGCATAAGAAGGTTATATTGAACCTTGCAACTGAAAATTCAGCGCCTTTGTATCTGTTACATCGTATTTTGTTTTGTAATACAGTATATACGCACTTATAAATATATTATTGATATCCATATAAAATTATTTTCATATGTATTAAGAATAACATTTTCCTCGAGAACCTCAATAACGGGCCATCTTCACCTAGAGAGAGAGAGAGAGAGAGAGAGAGAGAGAGAGAGAGAGAGAGAGAGAGAGAGATATATATCATGTGTTTTAGGGATAGTTGACTGAGTTAGTTTTATAACGTAAATAAGTCGCTTGCAAAAGACCGAACATTATTGTTACTGTTGCAATAATTTCATTAAAATATATATTGTGCAATTTACCTCTTTCTAAAGGAACAGACGTTACCTGTGTTTTACCAGGGTAGATTAGTTAAGATCTTACTGCTTTCCGCGGGCTGAGGAACAGGAGTTAATAATGTGAAACCATCACTTAGTCCACCCGCCCTTCCTTACAAAATATCACCTCTCTGTCTTCACCTATTAACATTCTTTTCAACTGTTTTCGAATCAGTGCATGACGGGCACGATTATGATGTGGTATACCTCGACTTTAGCAAAGCCTTCGACAGAGTCCCCCACGAACGACTAATACGAAAAGTGGAGGCTCATGGAATTAGAGGAGATATTCTAAAATGGATTATGGTGTGGTTACAGGACAGGAAACAGCGAGTAAGCATTAACCGCACTAAATCCGATTGGGGTAACGTCACTAGTGGAGTACCCCAAGGCTCAGTACTTGGACCATTACTATTTATTATATACATAAACGACATATATGTAGGCGTACACAGAAATATAAGTAAATTTGCTGATAACACTAAAATAAGGCGTCTAATTAAATCTGATGAGGACTCCGCAGAACTACAGGAAGATTTAAACAAATTTTTTGCATGGTCTGAAAAATGGCAAATGAAATTTAATGTGGACAAATGTAAAGTACTTAGTCTAGGAGATGTAAACAGAGAAACCAGATATCAGATGAACAACGTTGTTATAGAGAAATCCTACTGAGAAAGATTTAGCAGTAATGATAAGTAGGAATCTTAAACCAAGACAACAACGTGTATTTGCTCGAAACAAGGCTAACAAAGTACTTGGGTTCATACAAAGGAGTGTTAGTTACAAGACTAGCGATGTTATCCTAAAACTATATCTTGCGTATGTGAGACCTCACTTGGATTACGCAGTTCACTGGTCACCTTACTACAGAATGGATATAGAATCCCTAGAAAGAATTCAGAGGAAAATGACAAGACTAATCCCGGGCATTAGGAACTTTGAGTACAGAGACAGGTTAAAGCATCTTAATTTGCACTCCCTCGAGAGACGTAGAGTGAGGGGCGATATGATCGAGGTGTATAAATGGAAGTCAGGGCTAAACAAAGGTGATATAACAAAGGTACTCAAACTATCCAACCAGGAGCGAACTCGTAGCAATGGTTTTAAATTCGACAAACTTAGATTTAGGCGCGAGATAGGTAAACATTGGTTTGGAAATCGAGTAGTGGATGAGTGGAACAAGTTAACAACGATCATCTTTAACTCGAATACGTTGGAAAGCTTCAAACATAAGTTAGATGGATATATGAGAGATAGGGGTTGGGTGTGAACGGGACTGCCTAATGTGCGCCAATAGGCCCACTGCAGTTTCCTCCATTGTTACGTTCTTATGTCCTTATGTGTATGTAGTTCAGGATCTCAACACAACTGGCGCTGCATTATCTCATTTAGTTTCTATATACTGATTAATTCGGAAGGAAACGCGGACTTTTTGAGGTGACTGTACCGACAGTAAGGTGTCTGGCAGACTATCGCTTGGAATTTTTTTACCGAATTGACAGAAAGAATACAGCCAATTTATCAGACAACTATTTCAGTGAGGGGATACCGTGTTAGAGTTCAGTTACAAGAATGGTTGGTAGTCGTCCACCTTTTAAGACATTATATACTTATACTGATGAGGTATAGAGCCGACTGTTACCTGTGTTACTGCACCTACACCAGCTGATCACCTACATGTACAACACTGACAGAGGAACAGAACATTACGTATAACAGTAAAAACAAAAATATACCTGATTATTCCTTTAGATTTAAAGATTTCTAATACACGTTCAATTAAATCTGACCAAGTCGATGGCTGCTCGTATACCTATATAGAGAACTTTACCTCCGAGGGTCATATTAAGGTTCACAAAGTAGATAAACACAACCACGGCCAAAACAAGGAAAAAATCCGCAAACCACTCGATCCTAACGCAACTTACTGTTTAACAAACCACGCAACCTGAAACAAGCACACACACACTTGAAACCACGGCTACAACACACGCACACACACACACACACACACACACACACACACACACACACACACACACACTATATACATAATATATATTTCCCTTAATTAATACACAAGACGGCAGGAGTGATGACAGTGTTCAGGAGACTCAGCACAGCAGACAACTCCCTCATGACAAAAGTTTCCTCTTAATAATGTAAATACAGAATGAAGGCGAGACTCCAGAAATGTTTACAACTCCGCGTGTTGTGACCTAAGGCTGAATTTCCTGTATATGACTAATTTTTGTTCAGGGTATCTTTAAATGGTTACTTTACATCTTCCGGAAATCAAGTCCAAAATCTAACTTAACCTAACTTAATCTAACCTAATTTAACGTAACCTAATTTATTCTCACTGAAACTAACTTAATCTAACTTAACCTAACTTAATCTAACTTACCGTAACTTAACGTAACCTAATTTACCCTAACCTAAACCCAACTTAACCTAACCTAACTTAATCTAACTAAACCTAACTTAATATAACTTAACCGACCATCCTACCTCTATGTACCGAAGGCTTAGTAGACAGTGTGCTGTATCCACGCTGTCCCTAGCGGGGAGTTATGCCATTGGGACCCAATTTAATGTTAACCTAACCTAACCCTATGTAACCTAACCTAACCTAATCTAACTTACTCATACCTAAACATAACAAAACATAACTAATTACCCAACACACACACACTGATTGTTACAACACCACCAATAATAGTAGTAACAGTAACTTTTTGAATCACGTCTGTTATCTTATGTGGAATATAGAATACTTTCCAGTTCACTTAATCTCGGTCTCTCCTCCGAGGAAGAAGAGAGAGAGAGAATCATATTATTACGAAACTGGCTTACTGTTAATATATCGTTGTATTTTAGTAAACTATACAACTAACTTTCTACTCTCCTAATTGTCTACTTTTTTTACTTTATTGTCTGTTTTTTCTTCTTCACTTTATTGTCTGCACACTTAGTCGTATTTATTGTTATTATTATCGACCATCGAGTGAACCGTAAGACTGATGCGCCAGGAAGTGGAGGTTATAGATGCCCGAACTTTTCTCCTCTTGTCTATGATCCTCCTAAAGCTGACGAACAAAGGATCGGATCTCGCTCGGGAGGGTTTAGGATTTACAAAGGTCCTTACGGTAAAAATTTTCCCCTTAACTGGAGATGTGGGAATACATATTTTGTGGCTCAAGGATAATTCTCAAAGGTATTTTTACCCTTAGTTGAAAATGTGAGAATATATCTGACTTACTCAATTTGATTATGAAGTTTGAAACGTAGTTGGATTTTTAAAGCATCGTATACCGTACAGAGATTTAACAACACATCTAATCGCCTTACAACAGCACAAAGAGGACGAAAAATGATGTCGATATTCATTACACACACACACACACACACACACACACACACGACTGGTACTCGTGGCTGAGTGACTTTAACTTGGTGTTGGGTAAAACTGGGTTTGAGTCCCAAATAGAAGGTTATATTAGTTAAATGAATAGAGTTAGAATATGCGTATGAATTTGCCACTGATAAAATGTTGAGAATACAATCTTGGTAAAATAACCTCAGTCTATTACTATGACTCGCCACTTCCTCTTCAGTTTTACCTCACGTGCGTCTCCTCTTATTACAGAGTGGGTCATTGAGAAAATAGTGTCAGTTTTACGGTACATTAGTCGGAACTTGGAACTAATTGGAAACTAATTTGCAAAAGGAGGGTTTGAGAGACGCGTCGGTGGCCAATTACTACCGCTGGGGATACGACCCCCTAAGTACTCGACCTTGTTCTCCTTAATTACCTCTCGTGTTCCGGCGTTTTTGTTGACATTCGGATCAACGTAGCATTAAGGGAGAGCAGGAGGCAGGCAAGCATTATAGCCTGGCGTAAACCTCCATCAACGTTGTGATTGCTACGTGGCAGAGGAAAAGCCAGTTGTTACACTAAAAGAACATCATTGTTATCAGAAGGTAGATGGTGTCTCTATTAAACACACTCAACCAGTTATCGTGTCTCTATTAAACACACTCAACTAGTTATCGTGTCTCTATTAAACACACTCAACCAGTTATCGTGTCTCTATTAAACACACTCAACTAGTTATCGTGTCTCTATTAAACACACTCAACCAGTTATCGTGTCTCTATTAAACACACTCAACCAGTTATCGTGTCTCTATTAAACACACTCAACTAGTTATCGTGTCTCTATTAAACACACTCAACTAGTTATCGTGTCTCTATTAAACACACTCAACTAGTTATCGTGTCTCTATTAAACACACTCAACTAGTTATCGTGTCTAATTAAACAGTTATCGAGTCTATTAAACACAGTCAACCAGTTATCGAGTCTATTAAACACAGTCAACCAGTTATCGAGTCTATTAAACACAGTCAACCAGTTATCGAGTCTATTAAACACAGTCAACCAGTTATCGTGTCTAAACTAAACACGCCTCCAAGATGATGGTGAGAGAGAGAGAGAGAGAGAGAGAGAGAGAGAGAGAGCGCTGACAAGAAGAACGGATGTGAGCGCCAACGAATTCCAAGGAAGGTATCAGTTCAGTCTGAGTGGGTAGGGGGGAGGGAGGAGGGGGACACAAGGGGGGGGATGGAGGGGGAGGGAGGGGGAGGGAGGGGAGGCAAGGAGAAGGGGAGGGAGGAGGGAGAATACTGAACAAGAGAGGCGAAAGGATTGATGAGGAAGATAAAAGAAAGGAACTGAATTTACCTGATGAAATATTCCTCTTGCTTCATAGACTTGGGATGACCTTCAACAGAGGAATTGGTGAGGCTGATACTGGAGTCTGAGGGAAGATTAGTAATGGAGAGAGAGAGAGAGAGAGAGAGAGAGAGAGAGAGAGAGAGAGAGAGAGAGAGAGAGAGAGAGAGAGAGAGAGAGAGAGGTCAGCTGTGTCCCAAGAATTAGAGCAGAGAGACAAGCATAATAAATACTGTTCATGGTATCTAGACAGGTAGACAGTCGGACTGACAAACAAACGGTTGTCTTTGATATCTGGACAGACAGCGAGACAGACAGGCAGGCAGACAGACAGACAGACAGACAAACTAACTGTTATCCCCGGTTCTCTAGGCTGACATACAGACAGACAGACGAGGAAACTAGTTGTTGTCCCTGGCATCTCCAGTAAGAGACAGAGAAACAAACAGACAAAGAAGTTGTTGCCGTCTATGTGTAAACAGACAGATAAGGTAGAGTCCTTCACCTCACCACTGAGACAATATCACAAGTCTGTCATTAATCTCAGTTTTCCTCCTGCCTGGTGGCCTGCCCTAGAGGGTGATCTGGCGCTCTTCCAGTGTGCCTTGTTCATTGGCCCTCTCTCCCTCCCTCCCTCTCTCCCTCTCTCCCTCCGTTTAGCCCTCCGTCCAGCCCCCTGACCGACTCTCCATCCGTCCGTCCAGCCCTCCGACCAGCCCCCCATCCGTCCGTCCAGCCCTCCATCCGTCCGTCCAGCTCTCCAATCAATCGCCCGTCCTTACTAACTCCATTCAGACCGACCGTCAAACCATCCGACAGACTGTGTGTCGGTACGTCTGTCTTTGTCTGTCCTCCGCCTCTCTGTGCGTCTGTTAGTTCACTAATTTACATATTCAATTCTCTTTCCTTCTTTCTTTCTTTCTCTTTCTTTCTATAATGAGTTATAGTAGACTGCCTGCCCCCCCATCACCACACACCGTTAACACACAACACACGCTGAGTAATTATTTATTCCCTTAAAACACTTGAGCTGTCACCTGGCCTGAGAAACAAACACCAATTATGCACAATATATTACTGGAGTCTTTTCAAAGCATTTACAGTAACATTCGCTTCTAATTGTGCTTCTGCGTGTTAAGAGAATTTTAATTACATGATCAAATGTTAATTAATCTCGAAAATATAAAGTGTGTGTGTGTGTGTGTGTGTGTGTGTGTCTGTGTGTGTGTGTGTGTGTGTGTGTGTGTGTGTGTGTGTGTGTGTGTGTGTGTGAGTGTGTGTGTGTGTGTGTGTATTTATATGCTTATATGTATATATTCATATTTCTTTATTCATATACATCTAGTATATTGCCTGAAATGTGTTAACTCTAATGAATAATCATTTAATTTTAACATTTACTACTTGAATATATACAGGTAAAAGTGTGAATTGAAATTGTTGGAATATTTTTCACCAACGATCTAAATTTTCATGATAAATTGCTTTCACACAATAAAATTAAATAACATCCATCCATTTATATATGTATGTATGTATGTATGTATGTATGTATGTATGTATGTATGTATGTATGTACACAGACAGAGGCAAGTGCAGGTACAGGTATTCCAGGAAAGAGGTGGTCGTCAGATGGTAATCTTGCGAGACGATCAATTTGCGACGGAGAGGGGTGGTGTGTGTGTGTGTGTGTGTGTGTGTGTGTGTGTGTGTGTGTGTGTGTGCGCGTCAGTGTTCAGGTGCAAGCACTGCTTGCTCCCTTTCGCTTTCAACTACCGCCGCTGGCTAGCCCTCGTGGCAACTTGCACAAGTTTTACCCTGTCAGTACACAGCCTCTTCACCACCAAGACTCCTGCTGTGCCTCCTCGTGGCAACACACGGTAACTGGGTGCCTCGTGGGCCCAGGTTAGACCAGCAGGGGATCTCAGAGTAGTAGTGGGCCCCGGAGGAACGGCGCATAGGCCTACTGGCAAGGGGACACGTCCTGGTGCCTACCAACCATTGCCCCGCTGCCTTGCGGATTAACCTTGGTATGTATAAAGCTACGGGAGTAAACCCCAAACGAAAAATCTGCAGTGGAGCCCCACATCGGGAAGACATGCTTACAGAACTCTAACAAGACCCCAACGGCTGTATAGGCGGAAGAGGTGACCACCATGGGAACCCAACGACTACACCGGCGCACGAAGGCAATGCCTGATGGACAGGATATTAAGGCGAAACCCGAAAAACTGGACTATCAGCATTCCATTGCAACTCTCCCTCTTCCCAGTCGTTGCAACACTTGCACCACTGGATCAGGAAAAGGGAGAACCAAGATGTGTGGTTGCAGCCTGCGCTCCTGCCTCACCACATTAATCAACGACTCTGCGGGTCCCGTATCGGCCTCTTAAGTCACCTCAAATCTCACCAGCCAAGGTGACATCCTTAATAACTCATATCATTGTATCATAGCTGGATGGTCGTCATACTAGATTTCGAGTGACAGCAAAGTAATATGTATGTATTGGGAACCTGGATCTTAATCGATCTGTGGATCGTATTCCGGGGTAATGGTTCACCAGTGCAGTTGGCGAATTGTCCGGGTCTTCTCGGACTATTCCTTAACACTGGGTTATGCAGCTCGTTAACTTAGGGTGTGGTTGTGTTGGCGACAGCTTCTACACCTTAAACAAATTTACGCCTAGGTGACCCTAGGGCCGGCCCTCCTCAATTTCGAGGGGTTTCCATTATGTATGTATGTATGTATGTATGTATGTATGTATGAATGTGATGTTACATCACAACAATAAGCTATCCTTCATAACATTTCTGATGTCCTGATAGAATGTTAAGAGTCAACGTGAAACATAAACATGAGGGGAATCTCCCTCACCGCCTTTGAGTTACAACTTACGCGTCTGTCCTGTATGTCCAAGGTCAGAAAGCCTCTGTTATAATTCAGTAACTTTTATACCTGCCAAGCTCTTCACACACATGTTTCACTTCTGTGTGTGTGTGTGTGTGTGTGTGTGTGTGTGTGTGTTGTTGTAGTTCTTCCACCATCACCTCAACAGACACTGCCACATTCACTACCATCACTCCACCATACACTATCACCATCATCGCCACCTCACCAGCACCATCACCAACCATCTTCCTTACCATCACTTCACCACAACCACCATTACCATCATCACACCCCCATCTCTTCACCACTACCACCATCAACAACAACAATCACCCCCCCTCTCCCCACCATCCACCAATCTTAACAGAGTCCTGACGTCATCTGTCACGCCAAAAAATTGCAACAACTTCGCCCAAGTCATTTTGCTGGAGCGCATGTTTCCTCTTAGTCAAGAAATGGGCGTTCCCAGAGTTGATAAAATTGTAGTTTAACTTTTTATTATTATGTTTAAACTTGGTCCTAAACTTTCGTACTGACGGAGGGGGGTTAGAGGAGGAGGACAGGGGAGAATGTGAACAGAGGGAAAGGATGGGTGGGAGGTGGAGAGAGAGAGAGAGGAGACGTGAGAGGGGAGGGGGACAGGAGAAAGGAAAGGAGGGTAGGAGGGAGGAGAAAGGAGAGAAGTCGGAAAGACGTGGGAGAATCTGTTATGTAAGAGAGAGCAATGCAATCAAGGAAAACGGAGAAGGGAGAGAGAAAGGAAGGAGATAATAAGGAAGAAATAGGGGAAAAACAAAGAGGGAAGGTGAGGGAGGTGAGAGTAATGAAAGGAGATGAAGGGAGATGAAGAAAGGTCGTGGGAAGGCGAAGGGAGGTGAGGGAAAGGTGAGGGGTAGGTGAGGGGAAGTCAGGGGAAGGTGAGGGGTAGGTGAGGGGAAGTCAGGGGAAGGTTAGGGGTAGGTGAGGGGAAGTCAAAGGGGACATTACAAAGGTACTCAAATTATCCAACCAGGAGCGAACTCGTAACAATGGTTTTAAATTAGACAAATTTAGATTCAGGCGTGAAATAGGTAAACACTGGTTTGAAAACAGAGTAGTGGATGAATGGAACAAGTTACCAAATATCATCATTAACTCGAATACGCTGAATTGCTTCAAACATAGGTTGGATGCTCATATGAGCAATAGGGGTTGGGTGTAAACGGGACTGCCCAGTATGGGCCAATAGGCCCGCTGCAGTTTCCTCCATTCTTATGTTCTTATGTTCTTAAGTCAGGTGGAAGGTGAGGGGTAGGTGAGGGGAGGTGAGGGAAAGGTGAGGGGTAGGTGAGGGGAGGTGAGGGAAACGCGAGAGGGAAGTAAAGGGGAACAGGTGGCAGAACTGAAGGGTGGCTGGTCCAGCTCGTGGTATTATTTGCATATTTCTTTTCTTTGCAAGTCTCTGTGTTTGTGTGTGTGTGTGTGTTTATGTTCGAGGTTGTTTGTGTGTGTAATTTGCGTGTATACTTAGTGTGTGTGTATGATTCGCTTGTCTGGTTAGCTGTTCTGTGTGTGTGTGTGTGTGTGTGTGTGTGTGTGTGTATACAGTCACCCACAAAAATCCGGTAACAGGCCTCATTATTCTGAATCCCAAACCGAACCTTCTAATTACGGCCGACCATCTGCCCTCTGGCTATCAGGTTTTAAACAACAGAAGCCTCGATAGTGTCTAAGGTTAACCACAGGTGACGCTCCCTGTGTACGCTACTCATATATGAAAATAAATGACATCATAAGCAGCACAAAGCCTGGTGTGACTTCCTGCTGTGTGACTTCCTGCTGTGTGACTTCCTGCTGTGTGACTGGACAACGAATGGGGTGTCTCAAGAAGGCCTTAAATACTGACTACACTCAGGTAAACGTCTGTGAATACACAATATTTATTAATGTATTAATTTTTACACTGAATAATTCACTCTTGTATATGTCACATTTATCATTACACTAATACGATAAGTAGAGCAATGAAGAATATGTTTACTTTATCAATACAGCAATTCCATTATATAACCATACAGTAATTTACTGTAAATAGGTAAATGATGAAGTAAAATACTTACTCTGCTAATACAATAGTGTTAAACATAAGAACATAAGAATGGAGGAAACTGTAGGGGGCCTATTGGTCCATACTGGGCAGTCCCGTTTACACCCAACCCCAATCGCTCATATGTCCATCCAACCTATGTTTGAAGCAATCCAGCCTATTCGAGTTAATGATGATGTTTGGTAACTTGTTCCACTTATCCACTCCACTATTTCCAAACCAGTGTTTACCTAACTCGCGTCTAAATCTAACTTTGTCTAATCTAAACCCATTGCTACGAGTTCGCTCCTGGTTGGATAGTTTGAGTACCTTTGTTATATCACCTTTGTTTAGCCCTGACTTCCGTTTATACACCAACATTAACATTAACAATGTTTATCATTATCTGGTCTCGAGAAACTAGTGGCCACAAAGCCTCCCAACACACAAACTTATCACTTGATTCACCACACGACATAACATGATTCATTATAAAGCTCCGGTGAGAATTAATTAGTGCTTAGCGAAAAGACTTTAGAATATATGTATAACTTGTATATTACGAGTATTAATGATTCTCAAAGCATATTTATATATGAATATACCAAAACCTGTTCACAGAAGTTAAGTTGTAATAAATAAAAACCTTTCAACGTTTATATCACTGAGGCGCCACGACCATACTGTACCTGTTAATTTTAAACATAAAATATTTAATTTTTTTCATGGTAAATTATCTACCCAGTAAGCATTATTGTTTACACATTTTCGTGTGTTCGGGCGTTTCCTTGTGCTGAGGACTGATACAGTGTCCCCAAGAGATAGTACTTTACATATTAGTGCACAGTGTCCCGTACGTATTAAACTGCCTCTATATCACTACATCCACAAAGATATACAACACTCCCTTCACAACACACATACAACCCTCACACAACACATACAACACTCTTCACAACACATACAACACTTTCACACACCTCCTTCACATACACATACAACACTCCTTCACAACACACATACAACCTCCCTTCACATACAACACTCCCTTCACAACACACATACAACCTCTTCACACACACACACATACACTTTCACTCCCTTCACAACACACATACAACACTCCTTCACAACACTCATACAACACTCCCTTCACAACACACATACAACACTCCCTTCACAACACACATACAACACTCCCTTCACAACACACATACAACACTCCCTTCACAACACACCAACAACACTCCCTTCACAACACACATACAACACTCCCTTCACAAACACACATACAACACTCCCTTCAAAACACACATACAACACTCCCTTCACAACACTCATACAACACTCCCTTCACAACACTCATACAACACTCCCTTCACAACACACATACAACACTCCCTTCACAAACACACATACAGAATGACCTACAAAGATACTCATAGAACACTATGTATACCGTACATAAGGGTCTATTTGCTGATGTGGATGTATATGCATGTACAGTATATATGTATTGCATGTACTCGTATGTATGTATGCAGGTAAGTATATGTGTATGTAGTGGCATGCGACGTGTATCCCTATATTATGTAATCTAGGTACATATCTGATAGCGTTATCTCTTAATCTAGATTCTCTCGTGTACACTGTCACGAAAACTGTTGGCCTGAGCGAGAGAGAACTTCCAGTGTGTCCGGGATACTGTCACCCACACACCCATTCTATAGTGATGATGATGATGAGAGTACTTCTGCTGTTACAACTACAGTACTACTACCACCACTATTGCTACTACCACCACCACTACTATTACTACTACCACCATCACCACCATTAACAACCACTACTTTTTTCTGCCCTCCAACCTTCCCTTATAGCCATAACTTCTCCACACATTTTATTACCTAATTATCCTGAAACCAAAGTAACTACCCTAGCTGAGTTAGTTAAGCCGCAGATCTATGCAGCATTCAGTGACTGTTGCCTCATGGTTTATGTCTCCCACCATACAGACATACAGACAGAATGTGTCTTATTCATATGCCTATGTAGATAATAATAATGATAACTAAAATCATCGTAAGGTTATATAGCCTTAACCATCGTAGTAAATGGGTTAATACTTCATAACTACAACACGTTTCTACCAGGCTGAAGTAATTAGCTAACAGCATTACCTCCATCAACGTGATCACAATCTATCGTCAGCGATTGTCACTTATTACCTTCGTTCATTAACTTAATAGTTTAATATTAATTAGAGCGTAATTATCACTCTTGTAATTAATACTACTACGACACACAGCTTAATTATGTCTGAAACACAAGTGATGATAATTTAAATCATCAACATAATGAAGTGTATAACGTAGCTACTTTTACCAGGTGATAAATTATGCTACGTAATCCAGGTAAGGAAATGAAACCTCTATTTAACGGAGCATAAGGAGATCAAAGTCCGTTATGCCGAGGGTCTGTTAGATATGAAAACCCCATCCAACGAACTATATAGTGATCAAAGTCCGTTATATCGAGGGTCTGTTAGATGTGAGACCCCCATCCAACGAACTATATAGAGATGAAAGTCCGTTATATCGAGGGTCTGTTAGATATGAGACCCCAATCATACGGATTATATAGAGATGAAAGTCCGTTATATGGAGGTTTCACTGTAATGTAATATCAAGATAAGTTTACTGTACTCAACTGCTATAATTTAACGAGTATATACAGTTATTTTGTACTGAACTAAATTATAGGTACAGTTTTCTATGTAATCTTTACTGTCCACGTCATAAATTATCATATTATATTCTGGAAAGTTTAGGAATAGATAAAGTTTTATTATGAAGTCAAGCGTTTTGTTGCAGCTGTTCAATCACTCACGTTGAAAATTAAGAGTAAATGTCATCCACAAACTTTGGATACTGATTTTTTTTTATCTCTGAAAACTTTCATTCATTTACATTACACAAAATAAAAGTTTCATTCACTTAAACTATAAACTAAAACTTTTATTCACTTACATTAGAAGTTTACAACTTTCAATCGCTTATAAATTATAACTTCCATTCACTTACTTTACAAATAAAAAAAATCACTCACTTGCATTTAAAAATAAAAGTTTCATTCACTTACAATATAAATTAACACTACCATATACGGTGTCGGTGTACAGTATATTGAGACATTCCCACTGACGGAAACTGAACCCCGTGTGAGAGGAGTTCCTTTGGTGTCTCAACCTGGCTCAGCAGACACCTGATATTCTCTTAGGTCAAGAGAGAGTAGGGTAAGGTAGGGTAGGGTAGGGTAGGACAGGGCAGGGCAGGGTAAGGTAGGGTAGGGTAGGACAGGACAGGGCAGGGGGGTAGGGGTAGGGTAGGACAGGACAGGTAGGCAGGCAGGACAGGGCAGGGTAAGGCAGGGCAGGGTGGGACAGGACAGGGTGGGACAGGGCAGGGTAGACAGGCAGGGATGGGGGCAGGGGACAGTGCAGGAGGGTAGGGGGGACAGGACAGGACAGGGTAAGGCACGGCAGGGTAGGACAGGACAGGGTAAGGCAGGGCAGGGTAAGGCAGGGCAGGGTAGGACAGGGCAGGGTAAGACAGGACAGGGTAGGGATGGGGGCAGGGTAGGACAGTGCGGGGAAGGGTAGGGCCGATCCACCCACCTACCGGACCGTCATGTCACCCGTCAGGGCAGGTGACACAAGGATGTAAAGTGAATGTTAATAATATGTATGTATGTTAGGTGAATGTTAACAATACATTAGGATAAGGATTTGAGGCATATATTGTTATTTGTAGTGTTGTAATTCCTTATATATATATAAATTGTTTTGGAGCATTATATTTTACTAAAAATTATAAACAACATAAGTAACGGTAAAAAAAAAATCCGACGGACCGGTAAACCTTAAGCCGCTGACCGACACCAGTCTATAGACCACAAGTGAAGGAGGGGTTCCTGTCCCTCCACCAGGACAAGGCCGGGTGACTCACCTAGTACATTATAAAATTGTCTAGATTTTCATTTAAGTCGTCCTTTACTGTATTACGTTTACCTTAGGTTAGGTCAGTACTGATGTTCTTCATTGACGGTTTGTATTGAGTTTATCTAAATAAAACTAATATTAAATTTTCAAAAATATCTAAGAAATACTTTGAAATTATCCCTACATACATACATACATACATACATACATACATACATACATACATACATACATACATACATACATACATAAAATATACACTCACGTACAAATACTCATTTTAGCACAACAATTTAGTACTTGGGACAAATGATATGAACATGTATACAAACTGTCGCAGCCGATGTTGATATCAAGAGTCTGTAAAGTGTGTGAGTGTGTGGGGGAGGGGGAGGGTTGAGTGTGTGATGAGTGTGTGGTGGTGGGGGTGAGTGTGTGGACGTGGGAGTGAGTGTGTGGACGTGGGCGTGAGTGTGTGATTGGTGGTGTGTGTGTGTGTGTGTGTGTGTGTGTGTGTGTGTGTGTGTGTGTGTGTGTAGGGAGCTTGGAGTGTGGAGGTGGGGGTGAGAGTGTGGAGGGGTGGTGAGAGTGAGGGGTGTGGTGTGTGTGGGAGGGGGGTGGTGTGTGGAGGGGTGGTGGGTGAGGGGTGGTGGGTGTGTGGGTGTGGAGGGTGGAGTGTGTGGAGGGTGGTGAGGTGTGGTGGCGGAGGGGTGAGTGTGTGGGTGTGGTGTGTGTGTGTGGGAGGGGGTGAGTGTGTGGAGGTGTGTGTGAGGTGTGCGGTGGCGGAGGGGTGAGTGTGTGGGGGGTGGTGAGTGTGTGGTGGAAGGGTGAGTGTGTGGAGGGGTGAGTGTGTGTGGTGTGGAGGGGTGAGTGTGTGGGTGTGGTGGTGTGTGAGTGAGTTGTGGTGGTGGAGGGTGGTGTGTGGTGGGGTGGGTGTGGTGTGTGGAGTGTGTGTGGTGGTGGAGGTGTGAGTGTGTGGTGTGGTGTGGTGTGTGATCATGGAAGGGTGGTGTGTGTGTGGTGGGGTGAGTATGTGGGGTGGGGTATGTGGGGGGTGAGTGTGTGGCGTGGTGAGTGCGTGGTGGTGGAGGAGTGAGTGTGTGGTGGCGTGTGTGTGGTGAGGTGGTGTGGTGGGGTGGTGCAGGGGATGAGGTGTGTGGCGTGGTGAGTGCGTGGTGGGTGGAGGAGTGAGTGTGTGGTGGCGTGTGTGTGGTGGGGTGAGTGTGTGGTGGTGTGGGTGGAGAGGGAGAGGAGATGGGGATGAGAGGGAGGGTTGACATGACTGCGACAAAGCGGACAGTAAGAGAGAAGGAAGGAAGGAAGAGGAGTTAGGTAGGAGGAGGAAAATAGACTAAAGGAGAGAGAGAGAGAGAGAGAGAGAGAGAGAGAGAGAGAGAGAGAGACGTATACAAATGGAAACGAAAAGAAGGAGAGAATGAGAAAGTAGTGAGATAATGAGAGCTAAGAGAAAAGTAGAAAACAAAGGTAATGAGAAGAGGAGAGGGAGAAAGAGAGAAGAAGAATATAGAAGAAACGAGATGATAGAGGAACCGTGAAGAAACAGAGAAATGCAAAAAATTACATAAATTCAAAATAATTACAGTATTCAGTAGCAACAGTAGATATACAGATATGGGCTTAAAATACAGGTACAGTAATTAAATACAGGTTCAGTTAATAAGTACAGGTACATTAATTAAGTACAGGTACAGTAATACATTAATTAAGTACAGGTACAGCAATTACCCCCATCATGACAGTATAAAATTGGTGACGTCTTAAATCTGGATAAGAATAGAAAACCATCTTAAAATACCACATAACCAACACCTTTATTCTCGTCATTAAAACAACACACAGGGCTAAATTCACTGTTGATCTTGTTTTGACATATCCACCCCTTTCTATGGTCAAGCTCCAAATATAAAACACCATTCCTTTATGTTTCAAGTCCTGCAGATATATGCTTCAATATAATCAATGTTTGAGGGAGATGCATTGATCAATATTGCTTTTCAATCCTGTAACAAAATATCTCCTTCAAGGGGTTACAATTTCTGATCAGGTCGTCGCTTTGGTATTTATTAATCATTTTGCTTGATATATAATTCTTCAGTATATTATTTTTGTGGCAGATGATCTACCCTTAATGTGACAGTGACGGAGACGGAGATAAGAGAGTCAGGATGAACACAAGGATAGACATAAGACATAAGAATGAACACAAGACACGTGGATGGACACAAGACACGTGGATGGACACAAGACACGTGGATGGACACAAGACACGTGGATGGACACAAGACAGTAAGCTTGCAAATTTAGCTGACGTACCTAAGTGGGGACCTACTGTATGGTAAGTTTTCTGACCGAGAGAATGAAATCACGAGTGGTAATATACACGTCTCGTTACCTTCTCCCTTATAGCCAGTAATGATCACCAGTTCCTTCAAGTATTAGTTTAAACTGGTGATTGGTGATTGACAAGATCTCAATGATTAACTTCTAAATCACTTAATGTAGTCTTGCATTTAGCTATATTTTAACATCTGTACTTAACACATTAACACCTGTACTTAACATATTAACACCTGCACTTAACACATTAACACCTGTACTTAACATATGCACTTAACACCTGCACTTAACACATAAACATATGCAATTAACACATAAACACCTGCACTTATCACCTGTATTTAAACTATTACACCACCTCACCTGTGTAGCCAGAAAGGTGTAAGTGTACTTCATTTGCACACGTAAAGTATAATAGAAACAGATTCAATATCAATTATGTTTGTATAATTATGTAATTTAAAACAAATGTACTGGAATAAAAGGTAATTTTAGTTTTAAATACACAGCGTATATATGTTTAGGTTTGGCACTTAGAGAAAAATACATTATCGTAAAATATATACATAACACACAGCTACGTAGGTGATTATTGAGTTAAGGAGATTAATAGATTATACAGGGAATGAAGTTTATTGTGTTGTGGTGGTGGAGGGTAGCTTACTGTTTTATCTATGGGAGGTTAGGTTAGGTTAGGTTAGGTTAGGTTAGGTTAGGTTAGGTTAGGTAACGTAAAGGTTAGGCAAAGGTTAGGTTAGGTAAGGTACTATAGGATTAGTAAGGTAAAGTAAGGTTACTGTATTATTCTTTTGGAGTAAAAACAACTTTTTATAACCATGAAAATCAATAGCAAGTAAAACCTCCTTAACTCTCCGCCATATATTAGGAACATTTTTGACAAATTTCCCGAGTTTGACGTAATTCATAAACAATCTATTTCCTTACCATGACAAAACTCTTAACAAATCCGATGCCCCCACACACACACACTCCAGCATGCCAACCATGAAGAAAGTGTTTTCTTGGTCCATGACAATCCTACGTATTTATGACAAGAAACTACAATCATCCTACTGGTGGCTCATCAACACTGAAGGAGGATAATAATACCTCGGGGTGGGGGGATGATAACTGCCAGGATGAGGATGGACGCAAAGATGAACACAGGATACAGTGAACAGTGATAAGCACCCTCAGTGCCAAGACCTGACTGAACTATTCAGAATAGACAAATTGTACTCCAAGTTTGCCAATATAGTTGTCAAGCTAACTGAAAATCTCTCTCTCTCTCTCTCTCTCTCTTTCTCTCTCTCTCTCTCTCTCTCTCTCTCTCTCTTCCACCCTATCTCTCTCTCCTTTTCTACCACCCCCTCTCTCTCTCTCTTTCCCACACACCCTCTTTTCTACCCCCTCTGCCCTTTCCACCCACCCTCTCTTCTCTTCTCCTCTCCCTCCCTTTCCCTCCTTCACTTCGTCAGCTCGTCAAGGGAGAAGGCGCGGGTGATTGACCTGTCATGAGAACGTCGTCAGTCGAGAGAAAAATGTTGCTGACAGCTGACGGCCAGTTGTACCTTGACCTCCTGGTTCCTGGGGGGGGGCTGGGAAAGAGGAGGAAAAAGAAGAGAGGGAAGTAGAGGATGAGGAGGAGGAAAAGATGAAGGAAGAAAAGGAAGAGAGGGAAGAGGAAAAGGAGAACAAGGATGAGAAAGAAAAAAGGGGAAGAGATGAAGGAAGAAAAAGAATATGAAAAAAGAAAGATGAATAAAAACCGTAGAACAGGAGGAAAATGAAGAAGAAAAAGAGGAAAAAATCACGGCAGAAGAACACACACACACACACACACACACACACACACACACACACACACACACACCAAACAGTCAGGTAGATGACCCCACAAAACTAATAACACCCAGTACACAAAAATCTTCCCTCTCTACTGGCAGGTCCTGAGGGTAACCAGTCATAGCCTCTCATTCTCCTGCCTCTAATTATGAGTCTGATAATAACTTGGCCAACTAGACAAAAACCTTAATTTATGGGCAGCTGCATATGGGTCACTCTATGATGGTCTTGCTTTTTAAAATGTTTCAAACTACTCCATGGAGGTCATTTTTTTTTTTTAGAAGGGGGTAATGGAAGGAAGTTTTTAGTTAGGTTTTGTTAGGTTAGGTTAGGTTAGGTTAGGTTAGGTTAGGTTAGTGAGTCATATCAAGACCCGACGCCAGGGTCTATGAAGTAAGCTACAAGAATGAACTTCAATACACACACACACACACACACACACACACACACACACACACACACACACACACACACACTACTATCAAAATTTTAACTATTTCCTGTCTTTATCACGTTATTATATCCTGTATTTTTATTGCCTGGTTAAAAATCGATCACTTGCATCTACGGGTTACCAAACGATTAAGTTATGCGATATAGAACCAAATCCTTATTAAATATTAACCTATACCTTATTTATCCATATTTTTCTTCGCTCATCTTTACTTTATTTCACCGTTATACACGAATAATGAATAAGAAAATAAGAATGAACCAGGAAATACGATCGTCGAAAAATTGGCAAACGGGGGGAGGGGGAGAGCAGTCGAAGAGGTGTGAGGGGGAGAGGAGGAAGGGAAGAGGAGTGAGGGAGAGAGGAGGAGAGAAAGAGCAGAGAAGAAGAGGAGGAGGGGAAGAGGAGTGAGAGAGAGGAGGGGGAGGAGGGGAGGACAGACAGGTAAAACACACACAGGAATAAAATATACTATCATTATCTGTCTTATTTTCTCTAATTATCTTTCATCATAAGACGTGAAAGTGGGAGTTAGTGGAGGAATTCTTTCTTTCTTTCTTTCTTTCTTTCTTTCTTTCTTTCTTTCGCCCTCTATCTCTTCTTTGTTTCTCTTTGTCTCTATTTGTCTCTCTCCCTGGGTTATGCTATCGAGGACGACTACGATAATAAGCAGAGAAAATATAGTAATTACACCGATACGCTGACCAGTAGTGATATGAACACCTTTAATGATACTATGACCTGTAGAGAGACCTGTAATAATACTACAGTACATGACCTGTAGAGATATTTGTACTAATACTATATGACCTGTAGAGTGAGACCTGTAACGATAATTATTAAACAAGACCTGGTGATGGTCGGTGGTAAAGTGATCTACTACTACTACTACTTTGTTGTCACTCGGAATCGAGTATGACGATCATCCAGCTATGATACAATGATATGAGTTATTAGGGATGTCACCTTCATTGGTGAGCTCTGAAGTGACTAGAGAGGTCGATACGGGACCAGCAGTGTGGTTCACAGATGTTACATCTAGAGCGGCAGCGTTTTTCCTGCGTTGGCGCTTGTCTGCCTCGGTATGCAGTAGGGCTAACTCGAAAGGATTGACACGTTCTCGTGTGGTGCTCCTCCAAGCATTACGGTGTGGAGTAATCGTCTCCCTGGTGGGGGGGGGGGGGTCGATTTATCACTTTTTCAGTTTGTCTTAAGAATATCCTTATACCTTTTCAGTTGCCCGCCAGCGTTACATTTACTATTCGTTAGGTGACTGTAAAGTAGCTGCTTTGGCAGTCTACTATCGTCCATGCGGGTAACATAGCCAGTCAAGCGTGGTTGTTCCTGGATAATGGTAGCCTCGATGCTCCTACAGTTGGTGTCAGCGAGAATACTGGCATTTGTTCTCTTGTCTTCCCAACGAACTCGGAGGATGGAACGTAGACTATGGTGGTGAAAGTTTTCAAGTGCCTTGAGGTGCCTCCTGTATGTGACCCATGTCTCGCTGCCACATACGTGCCACTTTGTAGATAATTTCAGCTCCCTACAGCTGAAGACACGGGTACGGAGTCTGCCAAAGGCTCAAGATGCACATGTGATCCGATGTTGAATATCTTCATCGATCTCCGCAGTGGTGGTCAGGTGGGAGCCGATATACTGAAAGTGGGTAACATTAGAGATGGTAGTACCGTTAAGCTGGTTGAATGGTGGAGGTTTCGCTGAACCAGGGAAACTGAGAGGGAATTTGAGTCTTAAGTACATTCTCCTCAAGACCAAAGTGTGCATAAGCATCTGCATAAGTGTTCAGGATCTCCTGTAGGTCTCGTTCAGTGTGAGCGACAAGGGTGAGGTCGTCTGCATTCTGATGTTCAATAATGGAAGTTGTCGACACCTTTGTTCCTGCCTGGAGTCGTCTTATGTTGTAAAAACCCTTCATCCGGTACTAAATGTCCACCCCGCTGGCTAAGTTGGCACTTGCACGAGTAAGGAAGGCAACCAAGAAAATGGAAGAGAGAGTTGGTGACAGTGCACATCCTATTTTTTTTTCTTATTTGAAAGGGGAAGAATTCAGACTGGGTGCCATTGTGTAGGACACTGCCGTTCATGCCATCGTGGAGTTACCTCACAATGGCAATGAATTTTGTTGGGCAGCCAAAACGGCTGAGGGTCCGCCAGAGGGCTTCCCTGTTGACCGAGTCAAAGGCCTTGGTTAGGTCGATGAAAGCCATGTACAGGTCATGACGCTGTTCTCTGCACTTTTCCTGTATCTGACGGGCAGCAAAGATCAAGAAAGTGGTGCCACGTGATGGTCTAAGGCCACACTGAGATTCTGGGAGGATTCGAGCGATAATCTTGCCAGCTACGGACAGCAGTGAGAGCCCGCGGAAGTTGCCACAATCTGACGGGTCTCCCTTGTCCTTATAAATATTGACGAGGTTGGGGTATTTCTTCCTTTTCCCATATATTCTCCAGGAGAGAGTGGAGACGGCTGGTAAGCAGAGGTCCTCCTGCTTTATACGCTTCGGTTGGGATTCCATCAGGCCCTGAGGCTATGTTATTTTCCAGCTGTTTGATGGCAGTAGGTACCTCATCTAAGGATGGAGGATAGCTGAGGTGGGTCAGCTCTGGATGCTGAGGGACCTGCTGGGTAGTCACGATATCCACACACACACACACATTTATTTTTTCACACTTTATAATCTATCTACCTTACCTCTCTGTTTACCAATCTGCTGTCTGCCTGACTCTCCATGTTTCTCTGTCTATCGATCCACTGTGTTTACCTGGAGATGAAACACTTCTACAAGGACGAAAAAATAAAACCACTCTCAGTCAAGTTAGATAAGTCGAACAATAACTAAAATACCTCTATAATGCCTGATAATCATAGGAGTTATCACATACGGGCCAGATGAAGTATAATTTGATAAACTGTAACCAGGTAGTTGTTTATTTGTTGTTCTTTATATGCTAATAAATAGGAACACCTGAAGATTCGCCACTGCACAGCTTATTTCACCATAAGATTAAACACTCTGATACTACCTGGAGATGTTTAGGTTAGTTTAGGTAAGCATCAGGGGTGGTTAATAGTCAGGTGATCTGGCAATTAATTCTTCAGCCTAAAACACAATAAGTTCTTCTAAACCCACAAAAGACGAATCTCTTCTGTTATTACCAAAGTGATTTGAACAACACCTTTCTAACACCTACTTAGAATACCTTGATCTTACAACAACCACCACAGACTAACAAAATTACATTGTTTTGAGAGTAAGGAACATCTCGAAAGAAAGGAACGCTTTTTAGAAAGAAAGGGACATTATTTGAAAGAAAGTGACATTATTTAAAAAGAAAGGGAGTTATTTAGAAAGAAAGTGACATTATTTAGAAAGAAAGTGACATTATTTAGAAAGAAAGTGACATTATTTGAAAGAAAGTGACATTATTTGAAAGAAAGGGACATTACTTGAAAAAAGTGACATTATCTAGAAATAGAGGGACAATAATAAGAAGACAGAAAATAAATTAACCTTCAACAATCAATATTTTAGTCCAAAAATTCGAATCACTCATCCCAAAGTAACACAATCAGACCCTCAGTACCTATACAAGATATTACAGTACTTCCCATCCCAGGAGACCACAAGTAAAAATCATGTTTCTTCGTCTTTATTACTCTAGGTGTATTAGTCATGGTCTACCTTGTACATGTATCAGCTGTCAGTTATATTAAGCCTTCAGAGAACACCCTATTATGTGCTCAGTACTCATTCCACCACACAGGTAAAAACAAATTGACGAAAAGACAGGTAGCCGATATTCACCTTGAAATCAAATAAAAAAAAAAATAACCCAAACTTAATTTTCCTGTTAGCTTTAGTAATATTATAAAACTCGAAATATTTTTCCTCCTCAACAAAACATTTCTACTTTATTATTTTTCAATATATGGACAAAAACTACTTTGACCATCACTGTTACTCTGAGAAACTCTTTTGTTACGTGAGAACATATGTACATATATTCATGAATGCATATATGCAGATAAACAGATATGCATTCAGTTGGTGCAAGTAAATGGAATATTCCCTCTCAGTGCATGGGAAAGGGGGAGGTATATTGGAGGAAAGGGGAGGTATATTGGAGGAGAGGGGAGGTATATTGGAGGAGAGGGGAGGTATATTGGAGGAGAGGGGAGGTATATTGGAGGAGAGGGGAAGTATATTGGAGGAAAGGGGAGGTATATTGGAGGAAAGGGGAGGTATATTGGAGGAGAGGGGAGGTATATTGGGAGAGAATATTGGAGGAGAGGGAGGTATATTGGAGGAAAGGTATATTGGAGGAGAGATGGGGTATAAGAGGAAAAGGGGAGTATTGAAGAAAGGGGAGGCATACTGGGGGCATGGGGAGCTATATTGGAAGAAAGGAAAAATAATTAGAAGAAAAAATACCTCCTCAATAAATAAAGAAACAAGAAAGAGAAGAAATACGACAAGAAAATTTAAATGGAAAAAAAGGGGAAAATTAAACAAATATAAATAAAACTAAGACAACAAATAAAGTATAAGACAAAAAGAAAGAGATAAAGAAAGAAGTGAACAAAAATATTAAGAAAGAAAACTGAAGTACAGAATAATGAAATAATGAAAAAAAAGACAGAAAGAAAGTAAGTAAAAAATAAAAATATAAAAGAAAGAGAAAGAACGAAACAATAGGTAAATAAACAAAAAAAATAAACAAACAAATAAAAGGACAAAAAATAAAATAAAATAAAATTAAACGAACAGAAATAAGGAAATATAACTTCTTGTTCAGGTTTGAGAGAGAGAGAGAGAGAGAGAGAGAGAGACACTGGCACCACTCTGTGACCTCCTGGACGCTCCGTTGACCTCGTTGATTACTGGGTCACGGTGGGGGAGAAAGGAGGTGGGGGTGAAGGAGCGAGGGTGGAGGAGGAGGAAGAGAGAGAAGAAGGAGGAGGAAAAAGATGAAGAGGGGGGTGAAGGAGAGAGGGAGGAGGAGGAGGAGGAAGAGAGAGAAGGAGAGGAGGAGGAGGAGGAAAGAGGAAAGGATGAAGAGGGGTGAGGAGAGAGGAGGAGGAGGAGGAGAAGAAGAAGGAGAGAAGGAGGAGGAGGAAGAAGGAGAAAAGGAAGATGAGGTGGAAGAGAATGAAGAAGAAAGAGGGAAAAGGAGGAGGGGGTGCAAGAGAGAGATATACGGGGGGGGGTGAGGGGTGGGAAGACCATGAGAAAAAGTGAGAAAAAAGAAGAAGAGAGAGAGAAAAAATGAGAAGGAAGACAAGAGAAAAGGATAAGGGGGAAGAGAGAGAGAGAGAGAGAGAGAGAGCACACACACTGAAGGTCAAAAACTCCTGACACTTAGGTGACATTTTTAAGTATTACAGCGGTTGGTTGTAAAGATTAATTCCTGAGTTACATCAACTGGTCCTGGGCGGAGGGTACGACAACGACTACTACTTTTTTTATATATTTCTTAAAAAATAAAACGTGGTCTCCAACCTTCCCTTATAGACACACTTTCGCCACCACGTTAATATTCTACAAAACTGCCTCGTAGTCAATATCTGCAACAGTTGTTGGCTTAGAGGCCGATAATCTCGTTTCCCTGAGGCAAAGCATTACAGACCTAAGCAATGAGAAGGAGAAGGGATAACTCAACCAGGCGGCAACATAGCTTCTGGGCTGCTGCTTCTGTTCGGATAACACCTCAGCCAGTCTTGCATAGAAGCATCTTGCACTTGGTCCCATCCCACCAGATGTTGTGAACACCAGAGGAGTGAAGCTGCCTTGATCCACATTCTGAATTCTCTGGGCTTACTCCTTATTATTGTCGTTCTCGTTCCTCTTGTGTGCAGCCTCGAGAGACAAGTTACGGTGACAAGCGGTCATGGGGTCGAATATCCTGGTATCAAAGAAGGCTCGGTGTCCCGCGTCCAGTATTCTCAAGCACTGACGTCCACACAGGCTTCGTTGGATGTGTTGGAAGTCCTGTGATGGAGATTCTCATCGTCCAATGGAAGGAGGGTCGATGGAACCGTGACGTCGTGGCAGATTTCCTTCAACACATTTGCTGTGAGATCTCTTACTTCCTCATGCCTCATGCATACGAAGCCCCCTTTCTTGCACACCAATGCATGGTCGATGTTGTAGGACGAGCTACAGTACACATGCATTTGGTGGACATAACTTCTACTGGTCAACCATACTACTACTATTACTAGGCCGCAGGTTATCAGGAGGTAAACACTAGTCTCTTCGGTGTTGTATTTAATCTGTGTCTCTAAGTTAATTGGTTCACTTGAAAGAAAAAGTGTACTTGTGCCCGGGATGATTTATAAATTAATTACACTTTGTTGTGTCATTAAAAATATGTCTTATAATTATCTCCTGGGGACTTATAATTTAATTACCTTTTCCTAATTACTATTTAATGTGTAATTAAAAAAGAAAATCCCTGATATGTATTACAATTATCAACTTGGAAGACTAGGTGATTATTCTCTACTGTGAAGCTATGACAAATTATCCCAGGTGATGAATATTTTGCCTATTTAAAATTTTTCGTTATTATAGATATAAAAAACTATTTTGTCTTCCATAGTAAGTGTTGAGAATGAACGATATTTCAGTGATAACTTGTGAGAAAGTACGACTGAGTGTTGATGTCTTGTCCTTCCCTCGAGTGTACACGTTCCCCAGTTCACACATAACAAGCATCATAGACGATTTGTTCATTAATATTCAATTGATGGAAAAGCAAAAAAATAAGTGTTGTTTTTCCAGTGTTACGTCATCATCTGGTGAATCGTAAACACTCCCCGTAATACCCACACTAATGATCTGAGTATTAAGATGAATGAGAAATATAAAATTGTTCTAGTTCCTGAATTGACTTTAATATCATTTTAATTTCTCAGTAAATATTTTTCATCCGCTCGGTGACGTAAATGTTATCATAAATTCTAACAAGAGCATTTTCAGGCCAGGCAATGGTTTAATGTCCTCCTAAATTCTGTATAATATATCTCTCTCTCCACCTTCAGTGACCCCGCCAGGAGAGATGAAATGAGAGACACATGCCGATGACACGTCCTGATGCATGAATTACATATGACCTATCAATGTGTCCAGGCGGTGACAAACACGCACACACAGGAGTAGGTTTGTCTTCATATCTTTCTGTGTCCAAACTGATGATGGGGAGGATTCCCAGAGTTTTTCAATTTTTTTTTCTGATGGCAGCCAAATATTTAATTATGAACTCCATCTTTTGTGTCATACTTCAAGTGTCAACACACTTCGAGTGCTTCTCAAGCCTGGAGGTTAAATTATCAACACTCAAAGTAATGTAAGACGGCATATAGGACTAATTCTTCTCTTCTCTGTTTATACCCTGTGCCGTCCCCCGCCGCCGTCACCGCCGCCGTCACCGCCGCCGTCACCGCCGCCGTCACCGCCGCCGCCGACCAGCACCTCAAGTGCCACACGAGGTCCCTCACCAGCGGCTCTCAGTAGTCTGTTCCTCTCTTCTATTCGCCACCAGATCCCTACTGCTCTGCTCCTCTCTTAATCTCGGCGGCAGGAGCGACAAAAACACTGCCTCTGGGACACTACCGGCCTTAAATCCACTAGCCTGCAACAACTGAAGGAGGCGGATGAACTGCTGGTTGGTGTTTTGTTGGTAATGTCGAGGGATCTGTTGAGGACGCTGACGGAGGGATGCATGGAGTGTAATGGGGAAGACGGGGTGAGTTGTCTTTATGTTGGAGATGCTGAAGAAGGGACGAATGTGGAAGAGCGAGAGAAAGGTGGAAGTCTTCAATGGATGAAAGAATTGTGGATGAGGAAATGTGTGAGCTTCAAGTTCTTGTGTTACTGAAGACGATGAAGGAAGGGCGAGCCAAGTGACGAGAAAGTTGTAGATCTTTAAGTTGTGCTGCCAGAGACGCTTCAGGTGTGAGGACAGGATTGTGGGTCCTCCAGTTGTTGTAGTGTAGGAAACGATGAAGACGGGGAGAAGGTAGCGTGGCCGTAGGAGGTTTTGAGTATTCAAGTTCATCTGCTGCAGGAGGTGTGAAGAACATGGTATGGGTACAGGCGAGTGTGGGCCTTTAAGCTTTTCAACAGCAACATCTGGAGTAATCAATTCTTCAGCATCTGACCTTCCTCTCCACCTTAACCTGTCCCTCGTCCACCCCGGTGAGAGTCAATGACGAGTGTTTATAAGGTAAAAGCCTGCTGTATCAAAACTGCAGGTACTTGTCTAACTTAACCACAGTAATGATCTCCTAGTGGGTAATATTTTTCTTCTGCTCTTAGAAGTTCCGCGTGATGGTGACGACTGAGAGTGGTAAGGGAGCAGATCCTGAGCACCTCCACATTACCACCTGTAGTCACGTCCTTATCAAGTCACATAGATGAGTTTTAAAAGTTACTGAAGGAGAACGACGCATTTTTTGTTTTTATTTTTTACCCTAAGCAGGATGTGGTTTGTTGTGGGAGCTCTGTGTTACCTCTCACCTGAAGCCCTATGGTCGGACGGTATTTCCAAACAAATGCGAGTTGGCAGCCGGTGAGGTTGACCCTTATGTACATTTATTTTAAGTAAATTCTTATCATATTAATTTTACTCTCACTTAGTTAATAGTATGTGGCATTACGTATCTGTTACCATGTTTCTTATTACTAACTTGAAATTTGCTGCATTAATTATAATCAATACGAGTACATATTAACTAACTGTAAATATCCCTTGTTCAATACTGCCTTCACTACACCCGAGTGATTTTATCGGCATTACATAAAAAACAAAAACAAAATTGCTTATCAATTTTCTTACCCATAACTAAATTGACACCTGCAACCACACCTGTCCAAGTCTTACGGTACAAACAAACCCCTGGGAAAAAATGCTACCACTCTCTTTTTTTCCTTTCTCCCCCCCCCTCTCTCTCTCTCTCTCTCCTTCCCCACCCCCCCTCTCTCTCTCTCTTTTTTTTTTACTTTTAAGGTCAACGTTTATATTCTCAGTGGCCAGTGTGACGGTCTCTTGGCCCAGACTTCACCCTTCTTACGGGCACAGGTTGGGTGAGGGAGTGTTGGGGGGAGAATGTTGGGTGAGTGTTGGGGGAGGGGTCAGGTGGGTTGGGGGTGTTGGGGAGGGGGTTGGGTAGGTTAGAAGTGTTAGTGAAGGAGGAAAATAATAAACACGACAGCAGAGAAAGTAATTATCAGGAGTGGTGGGTGGGGGGTAGAACTCACTGGTCCTTAATACTATTATAAGATCAGCTGACAGTGTGGCTGATGATGGTCCCTTTCTCATGGGACTATGAAGGGAGCTCACAGGAATTCCAATGATGGGACTAATGGGGCTTCTCTTCCATGCCCACAGTCACCATAATGTCTTTCCCTTCTCTCCTTTTCCTTCATCCTTCCTCTCCCATGATTCTTCTATTTCTCTTCTTATCCCCTCCTCTCTCTCTCTCATCTCTTAAGTTCCCCTCTTCTCCTCCTCCTCCCTCTCCTCGTTTCTCATCTCAACATCTTATCTCCTCCTTTACTCCGCTTTCTCCTCTTCCCTTCTTTCATCCCTCTTTCTCCTTTGCTCCCTCTCTCGCACATCCTCCTCCTCCTCCTCCTCTCTTCCCTCCTCCTCCTCCACCCCCCTTATTCTTCTCCACTCTCTCTCTCTCTCTCTCTCTCTCCCTTTCCTCTCCTTCCTTCCCTCTCCTCTCTCTTCCCCTCACTGCTTCCCTCTTCCCTCTTCCTCCCTTGCTCCTTCCCCTCTTCCACCCTCCTCTTTCCAACTCCTTCTTCCCTCTCCCCCCGTCTCCACTCCCCCTTTCTCCCACTATCTTTCCCCCTCTCTCCCTTTTCTTTATCCCTCCGATCACCTTCTCCCCCTCTCTCCCTCTCACGTGTCTCTCATTGTCTACGCGGAGGACAAGGAGAATACCCATTCTATGGTCGTGTTGAGATGCCGAGATATCTAGAGAGACACATTTCTCAAATCCAGACAGGAACCATGTAGTCATTTTGAGACACAGTGAGATATTTTTCATAGTCAGATAAGGACATTGTAGTTATTCTGAGTCATAATGAGGAAGCATTCACAGTATGGTAATTATAGCAAAGTTATTTTGAGACATACTGAGGCATATTTCTCATACCCACACACCCGTGCTTATGATGAGACACTTGGGTCGGCCTGAGACACTTTAATATACCAAACCTAAGGTAGACTATACTACCAGGGAGAGATTTTTAGTATGTACTGCACCTAACCTAACCCAACCTAAGCAGTCACTTGCTCCCTTAATCGCATGAGTCAAAGAAAACAAGAATGAACTCCGCATGCTTCCCTGTTGGGCACTGTAAACGCTTTGGCGCTTTTCCTTACACATGATACAAGGGGGTGCCCAATAAACTAGACCCCCCTCCCCCCCCACATGGGTCAGATCTGAGCACTCTGAACCCCGCTCTTTTGTGTTGTGATCTAAAGCCACATCAAGGACGTTCTATTTGATCTACGGTGATTATTGAGACATTCTGATTAACATTCTATCACTTGTACCGTGTTTTTCACCCCTCCCTTTTCTTAATTTTCTCTCTCACATCCTCCCTCCATTCTTCCCTTCCTTCACACACATCCTTCTCACCTTCTTAAGATACGGTTAAAAATCCTTCTCTCTCTCCACCAGATAAGTTTGCATTTTTATTATTATTATTATTATTATTATTATTATTATTATTATTATTATTATTATTATTATTATTATTATTATTATTTTTATTATTATTATTAAAGTTGATATTATGATGATAAAAATTGATGATAATGATGATGATGATGATGATGATAATTAACCGTGGTTCATAATATCAAGACCGCCTTCTTACGTCGCAACATTCACCAGTAACGATAAAAACAAATGTTTCTATAAGTGTGTCCTAAAATACAAGTGTGGTAAGTAGCAAAGAAAACGGGATATCGTAAACATGTTCAAGTGGCCTTTGTTTACCATAGTTCCCCGTGTGGTGTGTTGTGAACTGAGAGAGAGAGGCCTTCCACTTCCACTAACTTTCTCTAAAAAAAAAAATACCACATCCCTACCAACATGGCTACCATACACACTACCTCACTTACTATAAACACACGTATCACTGCCACCTTTACCCTCTACCGTACTACTGTAAATAAACATTCCCCCATTCCCATCATCACCACTACCCTCTCTCTTTGTTTACTCTCCCCTCCCCCCTTCCCCCCTTCATTCCTGCTCCTCCTCCTACCTCTTCCTCTAACAACACCTGTCCTCCTGCCTTCTTCACCTGTAGCTGGAGGAACACCTGACTGAGGACCCGACACTTCCTCTTTATCCTCCTGATGGGGTTGAGGTCATCACCAACCATTACCTTCCTTCCTTCCTTCCTTCCATCATTAAGACCCCCCCCCTTGTTCCTCCTCCAACAATTTACCTCCTCCACTCCTCATCTCACTGGAGGACCAACTGCCAGAGGACTCGACACTTCCTCCTGGTAGGGGAAGAACCTCAATACCATCATCACCAACCATCCTCTATTTTCCTTCCTCTCTCCCTCCTCCTCCATCATCAACACCTTTCCACCTCCCTAGTCCTCTTCATCTCTAAGGTGTAGTAGTATCTAACAGAGGACCTCAGCACTTCCTCCTGGTGGGGATGTACCTCACAGCCACAGGAAGAAGAGGAAGAGGATGGGGAGGAAGAAGAGGAGGAGGACCGAGAGAGCCATAAATATCCGGAATGAAACAGGGGCTGAAACACCTACTATTTCACGCAGGGGGCCGCGAGAGACGCCGACTCGTAAACGCTGCTGTTAAAACGTCGGCACAGCTCCGGAAGGTGCAGCAAGACGCCCGGAAAAATTATACTGCTGGGAGCTGTTGTGGGTATTGTTGGTGTGGCTCTGGAGGCAAACAACTGGGAGGAGGGATTATACGCTTTTAGACGATGTTATTGTTTTGTTGAAGCGAGAATTAGATTTTAGAAGACTTGGTGAACATAACCTACACGTATTAACGTTCATATTTACTAGTAAATTGCGGTTTTCCATGTTGTTATTACTTTCTCTGGGGGAAATTGCTATTTAGAGAACTCGGTGAACATAACTTGCTAAAATGTGTTCCTATCCATTGGGAAATTGTGGTGTTTAGCATTGTTTTATTTTGTGCCGAGATAAAGTATTTGACAAATATTCCCGAGTCTTGTTATTTACTGCATCTTGGCAACCCCTTGGCTACGTCTTGGATACCATGGCAGCCTGTCTTACTCTTACTCATGTCTTACTAAGAATACCCAAAACAACATTCTTATAGATATAGTAAACTTGTGCACTCTATAGCAATCATATACTCATCTATCACAGACATTTGTAGACACGGGATGCACAATGAACTAACATAATCTATCGCTGCAGTACTGACAGACTATAATTCTCGTTGTTGATGTGTTCCTGTGTGATGGGAGGAGAGTTACACTTGTTGTAGAATTCAACCAAATCTACGAGTGTGTTATTATGCTTGTCAGGGTGCACTCATGGTCAGTATATTCTCCTGTGTACATCCAGTAATATATCAAAAATAAAATATTCTCTTCTCTGGTATAATTGTAAAGGTAAATTATTCCTTTATGTGGTATCATTGTTTCGCTGTGAAGGTAAGTCGACTCCAGGAGAAATTGACCAGAATAAAAGGATTGTGTTAAAACCCGCTGGAAAATGACGTGTGTTTTACTGTGATGTTATTGTTTGGTTGTGAAGCTCTGAGGTGTAGTGCTGTGTTCGTCTCCATTATGTGGCGATTGGTTCAGGTCATCCAGGGATATGTTGGGTTGTGTGTGTGTGTGTGTGTTACAGGGTATTGATGTTGGGTTGTGTAGGTGTGTGTGTCCGTCCTCACACAGGGTGGTGAAATGCGTCTAGAAAGGCAGCGTTATGTTAGTGTCATGGTGCAGGCATTGCTTGCTCCCTCTCACTTTCAGCAACCTCCGCTGGCTAGCCCTCGTGGCGAACAGGAAAGTAACTTGCATATGTCTTCGCCTCTTCACCACCAAGACTCCTGCTGTGCCTCCTCGTGACAACACACGGTAACTGGGTGCCTCGTGGGCCCAGGCTAGACCAGCAGGGGATCTCGGAGTAGCAGTGGGCCCCAGAGAGATGGCGCATAGGCCCACTGGCATGTGAACACGTCCTGGCGCCCACCAACCACTGCCCCGCTGCCTTGCGGATTAAACTTGGTAGGTATAAGGCTATGAGAGTAAACCCCGAATGAAAATTCTTCGGTAGACATGATTACAGAACTCCAACAAGACCCCAATGGCGGTATAGGCGGACGAGGTGACCACTATGAGAACCCAACGATTACACCGGCGGTTAAAGGCAATGCATGATGGACCTACTAAGGCAAAACCCAATAAACTGGGCTATCGGCAACCCATTGCAACTCTCTCCCCAGTCGTTCCAACACTTGCACCACTCGAGCAGGAATAGGGAGAGCCAAGATGTGTGGTTGCAGCCTGCGCTCCTGCCTCACCACATAAATCAACTCACGCGCAGCCATCATCCAACTCATCATATCTCTCATCATCATCATCAAAACCCCTATACCCCCAAAAGTCTTATGGCGACGGACGAGTGGCGATAGCGACAGGCAGCGATGACTGCCGGGAGTCTCTAGTCACAACTCTGCACATAGGCGGCACAGATAAGATGGTCGTTTATGCACTGGGATCTCGGCAGCAGTACAATCCGGTCCTGTCTGTGCGACTGAGCAGCCCTTTCGAGGAACCACTCTGCTCTCCCCACATGGGGAGGGGGCTAGAAAAGGTGCCCTAAACATAGCCTGCCTAAAAAACCAACCTGACTGGGCAACCGCACCCAGTAAGGTCATCCTTATGCGGTCGAAAACACAATCAAAATCACAGATCCAAACGAAAACAAATTATACAACCTGTTATGGTCGCTACATGGAATGTCAGGACCCTTCTGGATACTGGTACATATGGGCGTCCTGAAAAAAGACCCGCCCTTGTGGAAAAAGAGGTATAACATCGATCTAGCAGCCATTAGTGAGTCCCGGCTCCCAGACGAGGGTCAACTCTCTGAAGGGGGGTCTGGCTTTACCTTCTTCTGGAAGGGTAAGCCTACTGCAGAGTGAAACCACATTTACGGAGTTGCCTTTGCCATTCACCAATGCATCCTACACAGGCTAATTGAAATGCCTATTGGGATCAACGAGCACCTCATGACGCTCCGAGTCCCAATGAATCACTCACGTCATGCCTTTTTCATCAGTGCATATGTCCCAACACTGGATGCAGAGGATGACATCAAGGAGGCATTTTATGCGGACCTTGACATAGTGCTAACTTCTCTCCCCAGGGAAGATAAGGTTGTGCTTCTTGGTGACTTTAATGCCAGAGTTGGTAAAGATGCTGACATTTGGCAGGGAACCATAGGGAGAAATGGACTAGGTAAGTGTAATCCCAACGGCCTACTCCTCCTCAGCAAGTGTGCTGCACACAACCTCACTATCACCAATACCTTGTTTAGGTAGGCCGACAAGTGGAAGGGTTCGTGGCAACATCTACGATCCAAACACTGGCATCTCATTGACTACATCATTGTCAGAGAAAGAGACCGCCTCGATATTCTCATCACCTGTGATGTGAGTGGCTCAGACCACTGCGACACTGATCATCGGCTCGTCAGAGCCAAGCTCCCACTTCACGTCGCCCCAAAACGGCGAAGGCAGCAAGACTCTAGAAGAAGTTTTAACACTAAGCATCTGGAGTATCGAGCGGTAGCACATGCTTTCAGAGAGCAGCTCGAACATGGGCTGATAAACAATCCAACAACGAACAATCCAAATCCCAGTGCCGAATGGGATATTCTCAACTCTGTCTTGACAAAAACCTGCAGAGACCCTCGGCCAGATCGAAAGAATACACCAGGACTGGTTTGATGAAAATGACCCGGCAATCAATGTACTCATCAATGATAAACGTGCTGCCTTAACTGACTGGCAGAACAACCCTCAGTCTCGGACCAAAGCTGATACCTTCCTCAAGAAGAAAGCTGTGCCCCAACGGGAAATTCACAATCTAAAGAATGACTGGTTTAAAATTAAAACATGTGAAACAAAAAAAGTTTGCAGATGCGTGAATTTTTAATTTTCACCAAAAAAATTTATGGGCCAATCAACATGATCATTCTTTACACTAAGGCAAGATGGTCTTTACAACACTAGATGGACCCGGTTAACTAGTCCTGTGTTCTATCAATAATTTTTACAGGCAGGAAACTCAGGTGTCAACAGTTCAGTAACCAGTGGAGGTCGAGATTCCACTTCTACAGATTCAAAATATCTTAGTTTTTAACAAGAAAAACTAATAGTAAAAAACAATTACTAAATCCCCGGAACTGATGACAAACTCTAACTGATTAAAGTTTTCCCGACTGGTTTCATTCGTACCATACCTACACACATAGAAACAACAACAACAACAACAACAAGAATAATAATAATAATAACAACAACAGTAACAGCAATAACAACAGCAGCAAAAACAAAAACAGTAATAATAACAACAATAATAAAATAATATTAAAAATAATAATAATAATAATAATAAAACAACAACAACAACAACAACAACAATACCAACAACAACAACAACAACAACAACAACAACAACACTAATAATAACAACAATAATGTAACTATAACACGGACATCAAATCAACTGAACATTTACGGAGTAGATTACCAAATGTATAATGAAGAGAATGAATAATGCAAGTGAAGGACACACCTCATATAATAAACATGCGAGTTAAAATTTCACATTAAGTTTTAATTCATTTTCGTCTCAGTGAAAATTTGCATGTTTATGGTAGTGTTGGGCAGACAGACATACGGCGAGAGATAGAGATAGATAGATAGATAGATAGATAGATAGACAGATAGATAGATAGATAGATAGATAGATAGAGAGAGAGTTAATATATACTGTATGTAAGAAGAGATTGGTAGAGAAAATATAAATTAAGGTAGGTGTGTGTGTGTGTGTGTGTCCCCCCCCTTGTTGGATACGCTAGGGAACTCGGCGACAGATAAACAAGGTGTGTGTGAGGGTTCGATGACAGACTAGCCCACAACACACCGTAGTTGCTGGGAATATAATGGAGCCGTCTACTACACCTCTACTATCGGCTGGTCGTGGTATGACAGACAACATTGTGCTTCTCAGTGCATCCATGGACAGACAGACAGACAGACAGACAGACAGATAGGTAGATAGATAGATAGATAGATAGATAGATAGATAGATAGATAGATAGATAGATAGATAGATAGATAGATAGATAGAGTAGAGTGAGATGGTAGAGGGAGAAAAAAATTGTCTGATGTTAGACTTGTTCTTGGAGCAGAAAATTGCCTCCACTTCTTTATTGAACGGAGGAACTGAGAGAGAGAGAGAGAGAGAGAGAGAGAGAGAGAGAGAGAGAGAGAGAGAGAGAGAGAGAGAGAGAGAGAGAGAGAGAGAGAGAGAGAGAGAGAGAGAGAGAGAGAGAGAGTCTGTGTGTAAGTGTGTATATGACTGTGTTTACGTTTCAGTATGTGCGTGCAGGTCGTATGTACATGCAAGTGTGTCTCCCTAAAATGAAACACAATATCCAAGTTAAAATAAGAACATCCATATCCTTAAACAAAAAAATCCCTAAAATAAGACCTACCTAAAAATAACCCATAAAACAGCTAAAATAAGAAGGACGGATCCCTAAAATATCATACCTGAAAAAACTATTAAATAATTCATAATAACAAAGGATTCCTAAAATTTAAGCTCCTTAAAATTACTTCAATCACATCCTTACTATAACCTTGACAAAAATTCATATACATCACCCCTTAAATGAATCTAAGGTCATCACCACACCCCTAAAATGAGACAAAACCACCATCTTCTAAATATACCTTAAATTACATATCCCTAAAGTGCCACTTAAGAAATACTGCACTCCTAAAATAATAATTAAACTATCTCCGTGACCTAAGACACCAAATCCTTAAAACGAAACTATAATCACCTTATCTCCATAAAATAACATCCCTAAAATGACTTTAAAAAAATCCAACATCACCTAAGATACCCTAAAAAATCACCTATAAAAATCACATCACCAAAATAACCTAAACCTCACCTAAAATTACCACATCATTTAAATCTACCCCCGCCCCCCCCCCCAAAAAAAAATCACCGTCATAACCTAAAAAAAAATCGAACATTGATTGATCATTAAGGCATATTGACGTCATTCAGATATCGTGTGTGATAAAAGCCGGTATTAAAACTTCACAGATTACTAATAAAACACGCGCCACCCCTCACCCCACCTCCTCTGGCTCCTGGGTCACATAAGGTCAATATTCTGAAGGTCAGTACGTATTGAACCAGCACGACATGTCATTTTCTCTCTCTTCCCTTAGTGTCAGAATTTCTAGTCATTCTTATTGCGTCTTTATCCTGTCCTCTCCTCTTCTCTCTTTATTTTAATTTATCATGATTTTCTTATGTATGTATGTATGTATGTATGTATGTATGTATGTATGTATGTATCCAAGTGGTTAAAAATCACATGTAATAGTAAATATATTTTAACTCACAATCCCTGGCTCCTCCACACCTGTCCATCTCCAGGTGTTAATTTATTTTCTACTCTATTTCTTTAGTTTGTTCTTTAGTTCTGTATGTTTGTTTCATTTTGTTTTTTATTCTGTCGTTATTTCTTTTATGTAATGTTGATTTGGTTTAGGTTATCACTATTCATAATATTATAAACGGTATAAAAATGGGTTATGTCAATTTGGTTGTATTTTATTTTTTAATTTTATTTTAGGCTTTAATTAATCTCTCTCTCTCTCTCTCTCTCTCTCTCTCTCTCTGTCTCTCTCTCAGGTAATGGCTTTATACTCTCTATCTCTCAGGTAAATGTCTCTCTCTCTCTCTTTAATTACTTATTTTAATGTACGCACATGTTTTCACAATACTCTGTTTACCTTATATATCATTAATCTACATATTCTAATTGGAAGAACTTTGCTTTATAAATACCTAATGATGACTAATATTGTCTCGAAAGCGTCTGAATATATTGATAAATATGTAAGTACAATATTATGTATCTTTCTCCTACAATATATGGCCTGAGCTTTCCAAGAACGAAATATCCTCTATAAATATGTATAAGAATGTGTAAATGTATAAATATTCATATATGTGTGTATAAAACTATATAAACTCGTGTATTTATATAATATTTTACCCTAAAGTTAAGCCAAGTACAGAGAAGAGGATTCTCCAAAAATCACTTAACAAGCGAAGCCGTCGCCTCCAACTTAGAAAAGATGTATTGAGTAATTAATTTTACATCAAAGACCTTAATATCTTGTATGGATTTTTAAGCTCTGCCGTAAAACCCACAAAATATGAAACTTGTGCCCCAAGTTGCTTTACTTAATTAATTTCTTACCAAAGTCTGCAATATCCTGCTGCTGGTGGGCTTCAGAGAGAGAGAGAGAGAGAGAGAGAGAGAGAGAGAGAGAGAGAGAGAGAGAGAGAGAGAGAGAGAGAGAGAGAGAGAGAGAGAGAGAGAGAGAGAGAGAGAGATCCATATTAAATATAGACTACCTTTCATCCCCAACTGTATTACTCACTGTGGTCCCTAGGTCATGGTACTACATGGCACCTGGGTCATGGCGCTACATGGCACCTGGGTCATGGTACTACATGGCACCTGGGTCATGGCGCTACATGGCACCTGGGTCATGGTACTACATGGCACCTGGGTCATGGCGCACATACATGGCACCTGGGTCATGGCACTACATGTCACTTGCCCTCATGGCACTACACTTGGCACCTGGGTCATGGCGCTACATGGCACCTGGGTCATGGTACTACATGGCACCTGGGTCATGGCGCTACATGGCACCTGGGTCATGGCGCTACATGGCACCTGGGTCATGGTACTACATGGCACCTGGGTCATGGCGCTACATGGCACCTGGGTCATGGCACTACATGGCACCTGGGTCATGGCACTACATGGCACCTGCCTCATGGCACTACATGGCACCTTGGTCATGGCACTACATGTCACTTGCCTCATGGCACTACACTTAAGGATGAGACAATATATTTAAAGGAGTTACACACGTACTAAATTTCATACTCCAATGAACATCCTTCAGTATACCTGTATTGCCTAAACGCCGCTACACCTACCAACACCCCGCACCCTCGCATGAACAAGTACCGTATAATCACTGATGCTAATACCCAGAGAGGACACACACACACACACACACACGATATCACAGGTGTAGAAGAAGTACACAAGATACACCCTAGGTAGGTCAGGTATATACAGGTAAACACCCAATGACACCCTTGAACACACCTCTTTAAGATATAGTTGAAGTCACTTTAGTCAAATGAAGACAAACTAGGAACAGGTCTACAGTGTCGTGTCGGTCATGAGTGATTCACTAATTAAGACTGATACAGTCATATCATTATACAAGTTTAAAATTGGTTTTGTATGTACGTCTATAAACAAACCAGGTACAGAGTTGAGCATGTATATAGACAATGCAGGTATATAGAGTGCATAGATCGTACAGGCAGACAATTTTTATAGCTAGAGAATGCAGGTATACAATGTACCTAGACCGTGCAGGTATACAAACAATAGTAATATTAAGACAATTTGACCAAGGCGAGCCAACAAAGCCAATCAGATGCTTATTTCCAGTAGAGAGTAAGTTGCCTCCCGCAACGTGTGTGTGTGTGTGTGTGTGTGTGTGTGTGTGTGTGTGTGTGATTATGATTGTATATTTTTTGAGTATGAATGAGTGTCTGTATTTTTTGTGTGTGGATGAGTGAATATTTAAGAGAACTGAATTAAGGATGAATGTAAGTGTAGAGTTGTGTGTGTGTGTGTGTGTGTGTGTGTGTGTGTGTGTGTGTGTGTGTGTGTGTGTAACAAGGACTGAGTGTCGTGACTGAGATAATCACACAGGAACGCCAACTCCTCCAAGGTCACCTGCCCACGGCTCCTATGTTTACCTCCTCAGCCAATCACTGACCTAATTTTTAGTCACGTGATATCTTCCTAACTCAATATAGCACATCTTTCAAGCACGTGATATCTTCCCAGCCAATCACTGCAGAGTCCTTAGTCATATGATACTCTTCTAGCCAATCACCACGAAGACTTTAGTCACGTGATACTTCCCCTGAAGGATAATTACAGTATTGATATTAATCACGTGATGCTGTACATAGCTACTTATAGTAAGGACTTCCTCCTGGCTAGTTAAAATACGTTTCCTTATTACACACTGTTGTATTAACCAATCATGGTAGAGTTTTTCCTAAATGATGCTCTTAACCAATCAAAGTACAGATCCTGTTCACCATATGATTTACAGCCTAATTAAAGCCAAGGTTTTGTTAACGGATAATATCTTAGCCAATTAGAGTATAAAGCTTAGTATATACAAGCGATCACGGGCACTTCGTGCCCGGTGAAAGTTTTAACGCTCGTGACAGCGTACAGCGAATGAGGGTGCGCCAAGTCCGTAGACTTGCATCGTTTTCCATCGTAAATAAAATGGTTAATTAATGCCTTTCTAAAGAAACCATCGACATGGGACCAGGTTTGTTCCACTCTACGATTTTTTTGCGATTTTTCCACCAAGTTTGACGAAAAACGATTGTGCCATTTCGGCTGCCCAGAACAGACAGACACACACACGGCTATTCCTGTAGTATATTAGATACTGCACTTTTCGCCAATCACACATCCGATGTTAGTTATATGTTTAACAACTTAATTATAAGAATGAGGGTCCTGCTCCTACGATAGTCTGCTAGCCAATCACGGTTGAACTATTGGTTTATGAATGTTAGACGAGCTAATTTAAGTTAAGATCACTTTCACGTCGCCATCGCCATGAGTTAATCATAGTGAAGCTCTTGGTTATTTAATGAAAACCTAAAAAAAAATAAGAACAAAGGTTCTACTCACCTAATGCCGTGACAGCCAGTGAAAACGTAGATACGGGTCACGTGATGTAGCAGCGTCCGTGTCACCTGAGAGAGAGAGAGAGAGAAAGAAAACATGTTAAGTCATATTTTAAGTTCTCTGTCTAGTGCAGAAAAACAACAACAATGAACATTGCCTAAAGGCTCTGGGTCGTTTAAGCACCAAATCACAAAAAAAAAATATTATTATTTCTTTGCAGTCTAATGCATGAACCTGCTCAGAGTACCTGTTTAATTACCTTAATTACTCAACCACAAAAATCTATAAACAACAATAACAATCACCAAACAACATTTAAACAACAACTATTACCCTCGACCCCCACATCAGCTGTCCGCAGTAAACACAATATGCAAGAGAAAATAATTAGTTGTTATTATTGGCTCTAATGTGGACACACCTGACCCTTGAAGGTTCTTACTCGTGTTTTTACCTCAATGTTATGTCTCAATGACCTTTATATACACCTAGACAAGGAAGATTATTTTTTTACTAATGTTTCTCTAATTATTATTATTAGTAACGTCAACAATAAACAATAGTTACGGATCAATAATATAATTCAATGGTTAATTACAAATATCTTGCTATCGTTCATTATACGTAGAGATCACACAATAATAACAACAACAATAATGACAACAACAGCAACACTGACAACTACAATAATAAAAATAAAAATAATAATAATAATAATAACAATAATAATAATAATAATAATAATAATAATAATAATAATAATAATAATAATAATAATAATAATAATAATAATAACCACATCAATACATCACATCATCAAAATATGTTTTGTTATCTTTTTCCAAGTTTAATTGAGTATCAGAGTTTGGTGATAAGCGACGGGTGTCATCAACTCTTACTGGATGAAACTTTAAGGATCTTTAATTAAGGAAAATTAAAGGGATTCTAAAGCTGGTGAGGAAGAAGTCTTGAGAGAAGGTGTTTGGTTGGTAGTGGAGAGAGAGATGATAAAATGAAACGAAAAGTGAAAAGATGAAAATAAGTGAAATAACAAATTAAATAAAATGACGAAAAAAGAAAAAAAGGTGAAACGAGAAGTGAAATAACGAAGCTATCAACATTATCCTCGCTTACATCACAACATTGAAACTATGACACAAGGAAGTTCTGAATCCCTTTGACATGCCGGATTATCTCCCTTCAACAGTGGATAATCCTCTTCTTAATGGATACATCCACAGATATACACAATAAAGATGTATAACAACGATCAACCAAGGCCACGTGATTCATGTATACTTGTATACTTATACACTGAGAAGCACTGAGAAAAACAACAACATTAATAATAATAATAATAATTATAATAATTGATAATAATAACAATGATAACAAGAACAATAGTGATAATAATAAATATAATAATAATAATAATAATAATAATAATAATAATAAAAATAATAATAATAATAATAATAACAATAATAATAATAATAATAATAATAATAATAATAATAATAATAATATGTATATAAAAAGTAATAATATATATATATATATGTAATAATAATATGTGTATAAAATATACTTAACAATAACAACAACAACCTTAACAAAATATAATAATTTTATAATAATATGGCACGATAACAATAACAATAACAATATATATATATATATGTACGTAATAATAACAGTAGAATACTACTACTACAGTACTACTACTAATACTTTTTTTAGATTGGCCTCCAGCCTCCCACAATAGCCACACCTTCGCCACCATTTTATTACCTTCATATTAAATATCCTAATACATCAGTAGCTATGCTATCTGTGTTGAGTTAGTTGAGCCGCAGATCTATGCAGCATTCAGTGACTGTAGCCTCATAGTCAATATCTGCAGCTGTAGACTGTAGAGGGTGTAGGTAGAGGGTGTAGGTCGTGGGTGTAGGTAGAGGGTGTAGGTAGAGGAGGTGTAGGTAGAGGATGTTGGTAGTGGGTGTAGGTCGTGGGTGTAGGTAGAGGGTGTTGACAGTGGGTGGCGACAGAGGATATGTTGGTAGTGGGTGGCAGGTAGGGGTGTAGGTAGAGGGTGTTGGTAGTGGGTGTAGGGGCAGGGTGGGGTGGTAAGATTGTAGGTCGTGGGTGTGGTAGTGGGTGTAGGTAGGGAGTGTAGGTGAGGGTGTTGGTAGGGTTGTAGGTAGTGGGTGTAGGTACTTGACCACAACAGTACAGGATCAAGACAAAGAGGCACATTGCAGTTCATTAAAAGGAAGCTAGCGTGCCTCCGTGTGGTGTGTGACATGAGGTTGGGGGTTAAGGGGTAGGGGAAGAGGGGTGGGGAGGAAGAGAATTTGGCCCAGGTAGGGAGGGGGAGAAGAAGGTGGAGGAGAAAGCGGAAGGATGATAGAATAAGTGGTGCAAAAAAGGGAATGGAGAGGAAGAGGAGGAGGATAGAGAAGGAATAGGTAAGTGAGGAGGGAGGGTACAGGATAATTCAATGATGAGGAGGCTGGGGATAGGAGAAGGTGGAGATAGGGAGAGGAGGGAGCTTGGGGAGAGGAAGGAGGAGGGAGGAGGAGGAGGAGGAGGAGGAGGAGGAGGAGGAGGAGGAGGAGGAGGAGGGAGAAAGGGAGGTAAAAAGAGTTGGAGAGGGAGGAGAGGAGGAGGAAGAGAGGAGAAAAATATTAGAGAAAGGAGAATGGAGGGAGATTGAGGATGGTAGTGTAATGTGAAGTGGAGGGAGGAGTTGGAAGAGGTAGAGGAGGAGGAGAGGAGGAAGAGAGGGAGATATCAGAAGAAGGGAATTGGGGGAGGATGATAGGAGGAGAAGACACGAGGAGGCTAATGAGAGAGAGAGAGAGAGAGAGGGGATGACACTACCTGCCAAGCTCAACAAAGGTGACCTTTACACCTGATTCATACAGCCCAGGTATCAAAAGGTACCGCTCTCTCTCTCTCTCTCTCTCTCTATCATTCATTCATTAATCTCCTTCTCTCCTTTGTTTCCTCTCCTGTTACTTTCTCTCTATCTCACCTTATCCTTTACTAACTTTACGAATATACAGTAAAACAAAACAAAACAAGGGCTTAAGCTCTCCATGACCCGGCCCCTTTGTGTGTGCTGAGGGCAGAACATTACCTGGCTGGCTGGCGTGATGCTGAGGGTGGTGGCTGTCTCCTCCACACACACACACACACACACACACACACACACACACACACACACACACACCATTACTATCATACCAAGACAACAACATACACAAGATCATCAGCGTCTTCACATCTCACGATCAGGATTAAAAACTCTTGAGGGTCTGGACATTAGTGAGAGAGAGAGGAAGACCTGAGGCAAAACTGGCCATTGTCGAGCGCAGCCTGGCAGGTAGGGGGTGGTGAGGGAGAAGGGGGAGAGAGATGTGTGGAAGGGATGGGTGGGAAAGGGATGAAGGAGTGTGGAAAAAAGTGTAGGAGAGGGTAGTGTGTGTGTGTGTGGAGATGGGATGGAGATGTGTTGGGGGAAGGGTGGGAGATGGGATGGAGATTTGTGGGAGGGTGAGTGAGATGAGAGAGATGCGTGGGAGAGAGGCGGGAGAGGGTGGGAAAAGTTTGGGGGGATAATGGATGACTCTATCTTTGTTATCATGAGGAAGATCAGATGATTCGATGCTGACTTCCTGAGATAAGAAGTGGGTGGTGAGGTGGTGGGCGGTAGGTGGGGTAAGGGTGGGTGGTGAGGGTGGTGGGCGGTAGTGGGTGGGGTAAGGGTGGGTGGTTTGGGTGGTTGGGGGCAAGGGGTGATCGGTGAGGGGTGGGGAGGGTAGGTGGGTGGTGAGGGTAGGTGGCCGGTGAGGGAGGTGGTGAGCGTGGGTGGGGTAGTGAGGGTGTGGGTGGGGTGGTGGTGATGAGGATGGGTGGTGAGGATGGGTGGTGAGAGTGGGTGGGGTAGTGGTGGTGAGGGTGGGTGGTGAGGGTGGGTGGGTGTTAAAGACTGTTTTGATGATGATTATAACAATAACGCAATTAAAGAAGAGAGAATAAGGAGAAGAGAAAGAAAATGTAAGGAAAGAGGTATAGGAACACACCGTGAGATCTTCTTGCTACACCTGTCACCTGCTCTGTGTGTGAAAATTTTGTAAATAGAATTAGCAATTTTACTGATTAGCCTAACTCTCTTTTCCTGTTTGTTTATACGTCTGTCTGTCTGTCTGTCTGTGTCTGTTGTATTACTCTCTCTCTCTCTCTCTCTCTCTCTCTCTCTCTCTCTCTCTCTCTCTTACTCATCAGAAGAAGCAGATCGCCTCGTCTATTATTTACGCCTCTCGGTAAACTTGGTATTACTTCACCGATTTTAACCACACGGGAGGTACATCTGCGGTGAGGGGAGGGGGGGAGGGGTGAGGGATAGAGAGGATAGGAGAGAAAGAGAAGTGAGAAATAAAGAAGATAGGAAAGGTAGAGTAAAGAGGACGAATAACGGTTTGGAATGGAGAGGATGGAGGATAAGGAGTGAGAGAGAATAGGAAGGAGAGGGGGAGAATTATGATGGCGAAGGGAGGGAGAGGCATAGAGGAAACATGGAGGAGGGATAGGATAAAAAAAAACAAGGAGAGAAGGACTATAAAGCTGAAGGAAGGAATAATAGAAGAGAGGAAAGAAAAGAAGAATATCCGAAAAACTCTTCCTCCTTCCCTCTTCTTTCTTCCTCTTCCTTTCTTCCCTCCTCCCCCCTACCCTTCCTCCCTCCTCCCCTCTACCCTTCTTCCCTCCTGCCCTCCATCCTTCTTCCCCCCTTCCCTCTACCCTTCTTCCCTTCTTCCCCCACCCTCTTCCACCCTCTTCTTCCCCTTCCTTACTCCTTCTTCCACCATCCTCTACCCTTCTTCCCTCCTCCTCCATCCTTCTTCCCTGCTTCCCTCTACCCTTCTTCCCTCCTCCCCTCCATCCTTCTTCCCTCTTCCTCTCTACCCTTCCTCCCCCTTCCCTCTTCCCTTCCTCCCTCCTTCCTCACATAGGCACGTGTCCCCATATCTTCTCAACACTCCAAAGGTCATGTACAACAACTAACCTTTTCCACCACCGCTTCCCTCCCACTAATACATCCTGTTCCTTCTTCCCTACACATACTCACCCTTCCTTCTCTCTTCTTCCTTACACATCCTCCTCATCTCTCTCCACTTCCTCTCCCTCACATCACAACTACCACCTCTACCTCCTCCTCCTCCTCCTCCTCACTTAAGCCGCGTGCCTACCCCACCTTGAGGTCATAAGCCGTGTCAAGCTTATAATCCAGCGGTTACCTCTTAATGACCGAGTTGAGGAGATGTGCTGTCACACTTTTTGATTAATGTACCTCAGTAAACCTTACCTGCCTACCTCCTTATCTCCCTACCTCTCTCCCTATCATCTCCCTACCTTCCTATCATCTCCCTACCTACCTCCCTACCATCTCCCTATCTACCCTTCAGCTAAAGCGTTACCTAGCCCAGTACCCATTTCTTTATCAACCTACCTACCTACCCACCCCCTACTTGCCTGCTCCCTATCTGCCTGCCTGCCTGCCTACTCCCCTGCCATTTTACCTATTTACCTGCCTGCCAGTTGCACTACCTCCCTACCTACTTGCCTTCCCCCAACTTGTCTTCCTTCCCCTTACCTTCTTTCCTACCTACTTGGCCCCTATCTGTCTACCTTCCCTCTTACCTTCCTACCTACTTACATGCCTGTCTGGCCCCCTACCTGTCTGGCCCCTATTTAACTACTTACTTATCTACCGACTTGTCTACTAACTTACCTACCCCCTGCCTACTTTCCTTAACCACCTACCTCCATACTCAACCTTCTTACCCATCTATCATCTACCTACCTACCTACCTTCTTGTCCTGAGAGAGAGAGAGAGAGAGAGAGAGAGAGAGAGAGAGAGAGAGAGAGAGAGGTATATTTCTTCAATATTAACCCATCGTTACGTGCAGTTGTATATTTTTCATAAGAACCAGAACTAATTTAGGACCATAATTAAATTTTATGACTTGCTGCTACACGACGGTCACCCAATGAGCCCATAACTCACCATTAAAAAACAAGTGGCATAATTTGCGATCGAGGCTTGATATAAATTAAATCATTGACTGTAATCGACCATAGTGCCAACTGATAATCGGGAGTGTGCCAATTTTCAAGGTTATAATATTGACCTCTGACCTCTTGACCCTAATAAACAGAGAAGTAGACTACCCGATCCTTTTAAATGTTATAGAGGACGGAAGGCCATTTGTAATAGTTCTAAAAAAATTTTATTGTAGTAAAAACATTGAATTATATTTAACAACCCTGATAGTTGAAGTACCTCAAATACATACTGGAGAGGTAGTTTTTAATCTACATAAATCAACTATGGGGTTATTGTTGTTATTCTTTACGCTTTTGTATTGAAATTTATATCTGAATTTTATAGACATGGTGATTTTTTCCCTCAGTGATTGATTATTATTATTATTATTATTATTATTATTATTATTATTATTATTATTATTATTATTATTATTATTATTTTTGTTATTACTATTACCATCACGGCACACCCACTACACGACTGCCACACCTCCACTACACCACCATTACACCCACACCACACCTGCCACACCACACCTCCGAGACAGGTAAGCGAATGGACCTGTATTCGTTGTCACTGTTTGAATCACCAGGTATATATCTTTCTCTTGCCCCCAGTTGTACCTGACCTGTCGCCTCAATATTGTGAAATCTGTGCTAGTGAGTAATGACTTGTCTAAAGAGAGAGAGAGAGAGAGAGAGAGAGAGAGAGAGAGAGAGTGGGGGCAGCAGTAGCAAGGGCTATCAGGTAGGCGGAGACAAATGGTCCTTGTCAGAGGGACGATGGGTTGATACAGGTGAGACGAGACCCCCCCCCATACCTGCCTGTCACCCCTCACACCTAACCCTCACAACCTGTCCCTCACAACCTGTCCCTCACAACCTGACCCTCACAACCTGTCACTCACATTTATCCCTCACACCTGACCCTCACACCTGGTCCTCACAACCTGTCCCTCACACCTGGTCCTCTCACACCTGTCCCTCACACCTGACACCTGACCCTCACACCTGACCCTTCCACTTGTCCCTCACACCTGACCCTTCCACTTGTCCCTCACACCTGTCCCTCACACCTGACCCTCACACCTGTCCCTCACACTTGTCCCTCACAACCTGTCCCTCATACCTGATCTTCCTCAGTGTTTCCATAAGTTCTGCTCTCTCTCTCTCCTTCTGTATTAAATTGTTAGTTGTCATAAGTAAAGGTCTCCGTCACCGCTATTGTCTAATGCCTTCAGTAGTGGAGGTGGCTGACGTCATTCCTCAAGAGGTCATGATTATAAGGTTTTTTGTCAGAAAGTCTTTGCTGTTTTTCGTTATTACTGTATAACACACACACACACACACACACACACACACACACACACACACACACACACACACACACACACACACACACACACACACGTCGCTGATGCTAACTTGGACCACATAAGGAGATGGATGGACAGGACAAACAGACGGACGCTGCTGCATAATCACCATGTCCACATGTCCTTCAGGATGGACGATGACGTGTTCTTATTACCAAGTATATCCACTGAGAGATACGTACAAACACATGATATGGACATCAATATCTTTCGTAAATTTTGTAATGGTTGTTTGTTGACAGTCATGGCAGCCAAATGATCTCTCGTGAGGCGCCATTAACAACGTATACAGTGAAACCTCCATATAACGGGATTCTCTCTCCATTTTAACCGTTTGGTGGAGGGTTTCACATCTAATGGATCCTCGATATAACGGACATTCATCTCCATATAGTTCGCTAAATAGAGGTTTCACTGTATAGAGATTTGTTATGTAAGGAAATGTAAACTATTATTGGCGTCGTTTTCTCCTACGAGTTATTTTTTTTCCCAAGACGTAAAGGAAGAGACACACTAAGAAGGATTATAAATAACAGGTAATAGATCCGGTGTCTTGAAGTTGTTGATATATTTTTAATGATGTAAATTTCAATATTTATTCTTCATGAGGCGTCACCTTTGATCTCTGCAACATCAACAACTTTGTATAATAACTAAATTTAACAACATCTTCCGTGAGAGTTCTGAAAACGAAAAAAATAATCAGATTTTGTTTTCTCCATATTGAGTAAAACGCTAATGAATGACCAAACAAATATACATTTTTTCTAATACTCTTTGATCTTTAATCTTCAAGTTAAAAAAAACAAGGAAAACAGTACGAATATTTTCACACCTGGTCAGAGTCGTACTTGTCATAAGGTATCTTTTCTACGTAATTTTCTTTACTGATTAAAATATACAGAATATGTACTCCATAAGTAAGAGTTTTGTGGTATTTGACTCGAAGCTCTAAAATTCGTTTAGGGAGTTATGTCCACAACACAAATAATAAAAATGGTTCTGAGTCTATTTGTCCCAGGAACAAAATCATTAAGTCCCAAGTCGGTCAGTCCAGAAACACAAGATTAAACAGAGATTTAAATTAAAAGGAAGAAGGATAAAAAAAGACTGACAGCAGAAACCTCTCGCCTCTCCCATAGTTATGATAAACTTAAACTTCTCTTCAGGTAGACACAGGTAAATTAACATAATGCCGGCACCAAACACATACACCTGGTAATAAATGAGTATAAAAATGACCGCTGCCACAATACAATACGTCTGTGAACAATAAAAAAAACTCGGTACAATCATGAGGCTCTGAGGCAGGGAGAAAGAAGTCTTCTAAAAAGTGTGAACCACGTCTCATTACTGGAACATGATGGTGGGCTCCCTGAGTGACGACCACCGTAAAGATGTCACATTTTAAGCTGCCAGCTAATACGCCCTCAACTTTTCAACTTATGAGCTACTGACGAGGGAGTTATCGCAGCTTCCTGTCGTCTCGCTCCTTAGTTATAATGACAAAAAAAAATGTGGACGATGAATTTCTCATTAGCATCATCAATTGTGTCTTCTTCCTGTGTGTATGTGTGTGTGTGTGTGTGTGTATACGTGTGTGTGTGTATACGTGTGTGTGTGTGTGTGTGTATACGTGTGTGTGTGTGTGTGTGTGTATATGTGTGTGTGTGTGTGTGTGTGTGTGCATACAGGATGGTGTAATGCGTCTCGTGTGGCAGCATTTTTAGTGTTAAAGTACATGCACTACTTGCTTCCTCTTGCTTTCACTTACTGCAACCGGCTAGCCCTCGTGGTGAACGGGGAAGCAGCCTTACTTAACTCTTCCCTTGCCAGTACACAGCCTCTTCACCATCAAGACTCCTGCTGTGCCTCCTCGTGGCAACACACGGTAAATGGGTGGCTCGTTGGCCCAGGCTAGGCACCAGAGGGACGGCTCATAGGCCTACCGGCATGTGAACACGTCCTGGCACCTACCAACCACTGCCCCGCTGCCTTGTGGATAAACCTTGGAAGATATAAGGCTATGAGAGTAAACCCCGAACAAAATATCTGCGGTGAAGCCCTGCATTATGCAGACATGCTTACAGAGCTCCAGCAAGACCCCAACGACGGAATAGGCGGAAGAGGTGACCAACACAGGAACCCAACGACTACACTGGCGGATGAAGGCAATGCAAGATCGACAGGCTATTAAGGTGAAACCCAACAAACTAGGCTAATAGTAGTCCTTTGCAACTTTCCCTCTCCCCAGTTGTTGCAGCTACTTGCACCACTGAATCAGGAAAAGGGATAGCCAAGATGTGTGGTTGCAACCTGCGCTCTTTCCTCACCATACAAATCAATTCACACACAGCCATCATCCAGCTTGTCATCCCTCTCATCATCATTAAAAGCCCTAAACCCCCAAAAGTCCCATGGCGACGGATGAGTGGCGACAGGGACAGGCAGTGATGACTGCCGGGAGTCTCTAGTCACAACTCTGCACATGGGCGGCATAGATAAGATGGTCATTTATGCACTGGGATCTAGGCAGCAGTGGAATCCGGTCCTGTCTGTGCGACTGAGCAGCCCTTTCCAGGAGTCACTCCTCACCCCATAAGGGAGGGGGCTAGAAAAGGTGCCCTAAACATAGCCTGCCTAAAAAACCAACCTGACTGGGCAACTGCACCCAGTGAGGTCATCCTAATGTGGAAGAAAACCTAATGATCATCACAGATCAAAGCAAAAACAAATTATACAACCTCTTATGGTCGCTGCAAGGAATGTCAGGACCCTTCTGGATACTGGCACAAATGAGCGTCCTGAAAGAAGAACCGCCATAGTGGTATAACATTGACATAGCAACCGTTAGCGAGTCCCGGCTCCCAGACGAGAGACGACTCACAGAAAGGGTTTCCGGCTATTCCTCCTTCTGGAGGGGTAAGCCTGCTGTGGAGAGATACCGCATTTATGGAGTTGGCTTTGCCATTTGCCAATCCATCCTACATAGTCTAACTGAAATGCTTTGTTGTGGTGTCAACGAGCACCTCATGACGCTCCGAATCCCACTAAATCACTCACTTCATGCCTTCTTCATCAGTGCATACGCCCCAACACTGGATGCAGAGAACATAAGGTTGTGCTCCTAAGGTTTTCCATTGCATCCCTTTTCCCTGTGTGATTTTATCAATATACACACACACACATATATATATATATATATATATATATATATATATATATATATATATATATATATATATATATATATATATATATATATATATATATATATATATATATATATATATATATATATATATATGAACTTATAAACTACGTGGGAAAGGGTAAACTAAAATATTGCTACAGCGCTTTTGTGTATTTAACACATCTTTAGAAGCAACTTACACAAAGATACAGCCAGAGAGCTACATGTTGCCTCAGTCACTCCCTGTAAGTTGCTTCTAAAGATGTGTTAAATACACAAAAGCGCTGTAGCAATATTTTAGTTTACCCTTTCCCACGTAGTTTATAAGAGTTACAGAAAGTGAACCACAAATAACGGACGAAGATTAAGACAGAAAGAAGAGGAGAAAAGAAGAGAGGGAAGAAAAGAAAGGGAAGTAGAGAAAGGGAAAAAGAAAAGGGAAAGTAGAGGAGTTGAAGGCAGGGGTTTAGAAGAAAAGGGGAAGAAGAAAGCGGAGAAGATGAAAAGGGGAAGAAGATAAATGAAAAAAAGAGAAAGAAGAGACGGGGAAGAAGAAAAGGGGGAAGAAGAGAAGAGGATAAATAGAGGGAGGGGAGAAAAGAGGAAGAGGACCACAAATAGGGCTCCCCTCTAGGGTGCATGGAAGGGCTGAGGGAAAAATTAGGGACCCCCCCACAAGGAAACATTTATCTCCCAGGTCCTGGTGGAGCAATATTGAGGGTTAAGTACCTGTGGCCCTCACCGACCCTAAACAAGGGAGTGAGGGACGGGTGGTGTAGTGGTGGGTGTGAGAGAGGGGTGGTGTAGGGGTGTGAAGGAGGGCGGTGGTGTAGGGGGAATGTTGTGGTATGAAGGAGGGGTGGTGGTGTAGGGGTGAGAGGGAGGGTTGGTGTAGTGGATTGAGGGGCATCGTAGGGATGTGAGGAAGGAGTGGTGTAGTGGTGTGATGAGGGTGGTGGTGTGGGAAGGTGTTGTGGAATGAGGCAGGAGTGATGGTGTGGCGGGATATGAGAGATTTTATTTTTTTTATTTTGCCGCTTACAGCGGCTACTTAATTGTGCACCCCATACTCATCCTGTGAGTGGTAGCGCAAAAGGATTACAGCGTAGAGTTCACAACGGGTCATAATAATTAACCCCCGTGGCCAGGATATTATGGCACTGAATGTTACGCAGTATGTCTGGCCGTACACTTTGTTATTCACATTTGCGTGAGAAGTATTCAAGCACATTGTGTATTTGGTTCTATACATGAGAACTGATATAGTTACTAAGTGCAAAAGAGTGGATACAATCTTAATATGTCGGCTATCTTACCATTAGAGATGAAGTGTTGTGCCATTTCACACACAGTGTGCTTGGACCTGTCCCTAAAAGGTACTATCTTCACACAGTCGAGGACGCAGTGTTCAAGTGTGTGGCCATATGTATGGCCACACACCTTACATTTAGTCTTGTTTACATCTGCTTGAGGAACATATTGCCAGAGGTACTTATATCCTAACTTTAATCTACCGGTTACAACATCTTGTAATCTAGTGATCTTGTTACTTGCTCCGAGAGAGGGATGAGGGAGGAGAAGGATGATATATATATATATATATATATATATATATATATATATATATATATATATATATATATATATATATATATATATATATATATATATATATATAGAGAGAGAGAGAGAGAGAGAGAGAGAGAGAGAGACGCTATAAATCATATACTTTGTTCACTTATCCAAAGAAAACAGTAGTCTTCTCTGTTTCGCCTAGATCAAGCTAATAATAATAATAATAATAATAATAATAATAATAATAATAATAATAATAATAATAATAATAATAATAATAATAACGCTAACAACAGTAATAACATCAACAACAAAAACTACATCAATAACATAAAAAAATACAACCAAGGAAAAAAATCAAGTAAGAATCTCTCAAAATACTGTCAAGAGAAAATGATCCAGGGTTTCGTCTTAAGAGGGGAACAACAGCACAGGTCTTTGAGAGCAGTGGTCAGGGGGAGGAGGAGGGGGAGGGAGGGAGAAGGAGGGAGAAGAAGGGGAGGGGAGAGGAGGGGAAGAAAGGGAAGGGAGGGGGGGGGTTATGAGGGATGGTTGAGCATTACCAAGAAACATGGGAGGTGCAAATTATTCCCCCTGACGGATGCCCCACACAACGCTGTAATTGGCTTGAGTTATGGAGAACTTCTCTTAATCTCCATCAAGGGAGACAGAGAGACAGAGATAGAGAAAGGAGAGAGAGAGAAACCGAGAGAGAGAGAGAGAGAGAGATAGTTTACATAGGTGAGATTAATGTTTGACACTAAAGAGATGTCCAATATGTGTTTGTCTGTCTGTTTCTGTCCTTTGTATTATTTATCTCTTAGACTGTCTTATCTCTCCCGTCTTTCTTCTCTCTTGTTGGCCTGTTCGTCGCCCCCCCCTTCTCTCTCTCTATCTTTCTCTTCTTTCCCCCCTTCATTCTCTCTATCACCCCTCTCGTCTAACTTTCATTTCTTCAATCTCCCGATTAGATGCAGACTGAAAAAACTGACTTATTTAACCATTTCTCGCCGTTTTAAATATCATGGTGCTGACTGCATGATAACAAGATTTAAAATGCAATTTGTGTTTGATATTTCAGCGTCAGAATATTCTCGGTCCAGAACACGATGAATAAAAATGACTCAACTAAAACGAATGAAACAAGGCACACACACACACACACACACACACACACACACACACACACACACACACACACACACACACACACACACACACATTGCCATCACTAAACATACAATACACTCACATACACACAACCTCAGTAACAACATCAAAGATAAAAATAAACATTCACGCTAAACACAACACATTAGTGGATTCACAGTCACTGAGAGAGAGAGAGAGAGAGAGAGAGAGAGAGAGAGAGAGAGAGAGAGAGAGAGAGAGAGAGAGGAGACGAAAGTACAGATACAAATAAAACAAATTTATATATAGAGGTGAGGAAAAACAAACAAACAGACAGACAGACACGAGGAAACAAACACTGTCATGGGGAATACAAACAAACTAGATGGGGAGGAAGGAGAAGGGTAGATTGGGGGGTTGAAGGGGGGGGAAAGGGAGGAGAAGAAAAGGAGGGGTAGAGGGGAGAAGGGGTGAGGGATAGATAGGGGGAGGGGGAAGAAGAGAGGAGAGGAAGGGAGGAAAAGGAGGGGGAAGGAGAAGGATAGTTGAGAGAGGATGGATAAATGAGAGGGAGGGGAAGAGGGGAGGAGAGGTTGGTGGGAAAGGGATAGACGGGGTAGGAAAGGAAAGGAGAAAAATGGGGAGGGAAAAAAGGGATGAAGAAGGAACGAGAAGGATGTAAGGGATGAGGAGAGAAGAGGAGGAGAAAGGGGAGAAGGGAGGGGGGGGGAGGGAGAGGGGAAGAATTGGGAGAAAGTGGAGGGTAGACGAAGATAAGATGGGGAGAAGAGTAAGATATGAAGAGGGAAAGATGGAGAAAGGGGAGGGGAACAAGGGAGAGGAAGAGGAAAAAAGAATGAGTGGGAAGGGGGTTGGGGTTAAGAAGGAAGAGAGAGGGAGGGGGAAGAGAGGGATGGGGAAGGGGAAGGGGAGGGAAGGGGGTGACCAGGAGCTAAATGGTTGGTGTAAATCAGTGGGAGAAAAACGCTTCATGGTCACAATAAATAGGAAATACGTGAAGTACATGAATTTGGGTTCTGGTGGAGATGTGGGTTATTTATATGAGAGAGAGAGAGAGAGAGAGAGAGAGAGAGAGAGAGAGAGAGAGAGAGAGAGAGAGAGAGAGAGAGAGAGAGAGAGAGAGAGAGAGGGAGAGAGAGAGAGAGAGAGAGAGAGAGAGAGAGAGAAAGAGAGAGAGAGAGAGAGAGAGAGAGAGAGAGAGAGAGAGAGAGAGAGAGAGAGAGAGAGAGAGAGAGAGAGAGATGATTAAACACCCTAACGCTATATGGAGGTTAGGTTAGGTTAGGTTATGTTAGGTTAGGTTAAGTTAGGTTTGGTTTGGTTAAGTTATCATTAGGGTGGTTAATCTTATGGTGAATTAATCTGGGGTAGGTAATTTTCACGTGATGCAATTTTAATATAGTTTTTTTTATACTCAACGAACCAACAGAGATATATCACCCATTATACTCTGTTAATTTATCAATCTGTGTAATATACCTGATATACTACAGCAAATATTACCTGTACAAAATCATTCAAAATTTCCACCAACAAGAATCTGGAATACTGTAATATTTCACAAACAAAAGCATTAATAATCCTAAGAAAATTCCAGGAATACTCGTAAATATTCGACAGACCAATGTGATAGTCTCCGTAAGGTACTGTTGGCTCCACTCCTGACTTTACCACTTAGAGTTGCCAATCCTCTCTCACCCTCAGGTCTGAATCCCAAATATTGAGCGGGGGAGGGGGGGGGGCGGTGTGTGTGTCGGGGTAAGTGTGTTTTAGTTGGGGGGAGGGGATTGGAGGTGAGGAGGGAAAGTGTACAGTATCTCATGTGGGAGAGATTACAATGCAGAAAAACGCTTTGACAATACCGACGGGTTTCCTCAGCTGAGTTTAATCGTCTTGCGCCTATCAGATGAAAAACTATAGTTACAATAGGATGAGAGGGGGGAGTGAATTCTTGTTCTAAGTAAAGTGTTCCTTTGCAAAAGGTGGCATTTATGAGCAAATGGATTATGGATATGTTTGAATCTATATCTTGTAGAAGCAGTGAAGTTTTCTTTAACCCCTTGATTACGAGATGGAATTTCCCCGCTTGAAAAAAATCGTCTAGGGGTAGCCACATTAATATACAGGTAGATAAAAAGACATCTTACTGAAGGGATTATCATCAATCAAAACAATCAGAAAGTGGGCAACATATAATTATTGTAATACAAACTTGATGTGAAAAAAAAATTGTTCAGTAGGCAGCTGTCCGGTATAGAATCACCAAACCGTATAGTTCAGTTGCGCCAAACAGTGAGGGTAACTTGGTAAAAAAAAAAAAATTATTATCATTATTAAAATTATTATGAAATGTTCAATTTATGTTGTAAAGCGATGTTACTGTTGCTTAAAGGTGTTAAATAATAAAGTTTCTATGTAGTGCACTGGAAGTGACGGCAGCCCTGGACAGAGTTGTTGGTGGAACCCTGGACTCCCCACTCCCCCACCCTCCTTCCAACACCACCTGACTTCTACTCTGGGTTTCTGTTACTCGAATCATTGCAGACAATTTACTGTAATGTGAGGAAAACTCGTATAAGTGGCTGATTAGTTATTCAACCGTTAATAAGTTGTTAGGGGAAATCTACTAAACACCACTGTCAAGTACAACAGGTGTTTATAAGTTAACTGAATGACATGGACACGTTAATAAATCATTATATTGACGTTACTAGACAATGACTCCCGTAAGTAACTCGCCCTATGGATCGCTCTGACTCACGTGTGACCACTTAATTCTGGAGTGTTTACTGCTCTGTGCCAGGAGATGGGATCCATTCATACTGTTGTTACTACACACGGAGGTGCGTTGGTTATCCGTTGGCAAAATTCTTTCACGTGTGTATGGGTTGAGAGATGAGTCAAATCTTTCTGACAGAAAACAAGTTTTTTTTTCTGTCAAGTAGATTCACTGATGGAGTTTGGCCAAGGAAACTGCCCTATCTTGCAGATATTTTTTCAATATTAAATGAGCTGAACTTATCATTGCAAGGCTCAAATATCAACATATTGAATGTTCAAGACAAAATTGAATCTTTTCTCCTGAAGACTGACTTTTGGATTGATTGTTCAAAAAAGAAAAGTGAATGTTTTTCAAATGTTCATGAATTCCTAATTGAGAATTGCTTGACACTGGATGAAAGTTCAAGAGCCTGCATAATTAAGCACCTACAAAAAATAAAGAATACTTTGAGAGAGTATTTTCCCAAGGAGCCAGACCCTCTAACATAGCTGCGCTGTGATGGAGCAAAATCTGACAATAAACGAAAAAGAGCAGCTAATTGACAAGTCAACAGACCTCACATTCAAAACTATATTTGACAAGGACTCACTACTTCCTTTTTGCATACAGCTAATGCTCTTTGCAACAACGTATATGAGTGAATCCGGTTTCTCACGCTACATCATTACCAAAGCCAATTACAGAAACAAGTAGGTTGCATCACCCGATATGCGCCAGCAAGTAACAAGCATCCTTCCAGATTTTGATGGACTCTGTGGCCATAAACAAGCCCAGCCATCACACTAAAAATGGTAAGAGTCATGATGCAGTCTAATACAGTCTTGTTAACTTTATTCATACTGTAGTCAACAAGGGCTTAGGTACAGTAACTGGAATCGCACATACAGACACACACAAACACACACACACACACACACACACATATATATATATATATATATATATATATATATATATATATATATATATATATATATATATATATATATATATATATATATATATATATATATATATATATATATTATAAGGGTTCCGTAAAGTAACAACGAATGTAAAAGGGTTCCAATGGTTGTCAAAGATTGGGAACCACTGAGTCCTAACCTAATCAAACCAACCATCACTGATCAGTGATCAACCAACACTGACCAACTGACCAACCATCACTGATCAACCAACCATCACTGATCAACCAACCATCACTGATCAACCAACCAACACTGACCAACTGACCAACCGGCACAGAGGACTTGGTAACCCTCCCACTAGTTTAACGAGAGCGTGACGCAGCCTCGCCTGTTGACCAAACATTAATCAGGCGGTAGTTAGCCTCACTGGACTACCTAAACGACCTCGTTCCATCGTTAAGACGGGGTCAGGAGGTGATGGATGAGAGAGTGGGAAATATATGGTTACAACCTTGGCGGAGTGTGGTGGTGTGGTTGTGTGGTGGTGGTGGTGTGGATGTGTGGTGGTGGTAGAGGGGTTGTGTGGTGGTGGTAGTGTGGTTGTGTGGTGGTAGTGTGGTTGGGTGGTGGTGGTGGTGGAGTGTGTGGCTGGGTGGTGGTGGTAGTGTGTGGTTGTGTGGTGGTAGTGTGGTTGGGTGGTGGTGGTGGAGTGGTTGTGTGGGTAATTGTGTGGTTGGGTGGTGGTGGTTGGAGTGGTTGTGTGGTGGTAGTGTGGCTGGGTGGTGGTGGTAGAGTGAGGATTTGTGTGGTGGTAGTGTGGTTGGGTGGTGGTGGTGGAGTGGTTGTGTGGTTGTAGTGTGGCTGGGTGGTGGTGGTATTGTGATGTGGCTGGGTGGTGGTGATAGAGTGGTTGTGTGGTGGTAGTGTGGTTGGGTGGTGGTGGTAGGTAGTTTGTGTGTGGTGGTGGTGTGGTTGGGTGGTGGTGGTGGAGTGGTTGTGTGGTGGTGAGTGTGGCTGGGTGGTGGTGGTAGAGTGGTTGTGTGGTTGTGAGTGTGTGGCTGGGTGGTGGTGGTAGTGTGGTTGTGTGGTGGTAGTGTGGTTGTGTGGTGGTAGTGTGGTTGGGTGGTGGTGGTGGAGTGGTTGTGTGGTGTGTGTGGCTGGGTGGTGGTGGTAGAGTGGTTGTGTGGTTGTAGTGTGGCTGGGTGGTGGTGGTAGTGTGGCTGGGTGGTGGTGATGGAGTGGTTGTGTGGTGGTAGTGTGGTTGGGTGGTGGTGTGGAGTGGTTGTGTGAGCCCAGTGTGGCTGGGTGGTGGTGGTAGAGTGGTTGTGTGGTTATGTAGTGTGGCTGGGTGGTGGTGGTAGTGTGTGGCTGGGTGGTGGTGGTGAGTGTGGTTGTGTGTGGTGGTAGTGTGGTTGGGTGGTGGTGGTGGAGTGGTTGTGTGGTGGTAGTGTGGCTGGGTGGTGGTGGTAGAGTGGTTCCCGTGTGGTTGTAGTGGATGTGTGGTGGTGGTAGAGGGGTTGTGTGGTGGTGGTAGTGTGGTTGTGTGGTGGTAGTGTGGTTGGGTGGTGGTGGTGGTGGAGTGGATGTGTGGTGGTATTGTGGTTGGGTGGTGGTGATAGAGTGGTTGTATGGTAGTAATGTGATTGTGTGGTGGTGGTGGTAGTGTGGTTGTGTATTGGTGTGGTGGCAGTGTTATTGATATTGAAATATTGTTAATAACAATATTAACATGGATGAGCCATGTGGTTGTGTGATGGTAGTAGTGTGGCTGTGTGGTGATGGTAGTGGTTGAAGTTGTGGTGGTAGTGGTATTTTGTGGTAGTGGTTATGGAAATGGTGGCAGTGATATTGTGTGGTGTATGGTGGTGGCAGTGGTGTTGTATGGTGGTGGCAGTGGTGTTGTGTAGTGGTGGCAGTGGTGTTGTATGGTGGTGGCAGTGGTGTTGTGTGGTGGTGGCAGTGGTGTTGTGTAGTGGTGGTTGTGGTGGTGTAGATGGCAGCAGCAGCAGCATCAACAGCCGCAGCAAATATAGAGAAAAATAAATCAACGGTAACAGCAACACACGAGAAATAACAGACAGCAGACAACAGACACAGACAACAGACACAGACAACAAACAGCAGACAACAATAAATAAATAGCAGACAGCAGACAACAAACACTCGACGAAGATATGCAAAATTCATCCAACTTTTAATTTTTTACTCAGCAGCTACACACCACGGCCCGAGTTCAGTCCACAGTTTTCCTCCGCTACAGACTCGACAATGGTTCATTATTTATCTTCACCAGAGACCGGGATCCTGTTCTCAGTTTTCGTTCGATAAAGAATATAATCAACAACCTTATTTAGTACCATTACGTTAGGTTACAGTAAATTTTTAGTTATATTATGTTAGGTTAATTGTGGTTAGGTTTGGTTAGGTTAGGTTAATTGTGGTTAGGTTTGGTTAGGTTAGGTTAATTGTGGTTAGGTTTAGGTTGGGTTAAATGTGGATAGGCTAAGTTAGGGCAGGTTAGGTTAATTGTGGTTAGGTTAGGTTGGGTTAAATGTGGATAGACTAAGTTAGGTTGGTTTACGTTAGGTTAGGTTTGGTTACATTAAGATTGTTAAATTTCTCACATCAGGTTTTTTACATATAATAACGAATCACCTGAAAATTAGCCACCCCAGTTAATTTCACCTTAAAACCTCACATAATATAATAATTCCCCAGGTAGCATTTGAGTGTTTAATCATCAGGTGAAATAAGCTTGGAGAGAGAGAGAGAGAGAGAGAGAGAGAGAGAGAGAGAGAGAGAGAGAGAGAGAGAGAGAGAGAGAGAGAGAGAGAGAGAGAGAGAGAGGCTAATCCATAATAAACAAACACACATAAAGCCTGATAATCACAGCGCCACTCCCAGAAATCCGGAGTAGAGATGGTGTAGGCAAATAACTCACGTCGGGTCAGTGTTTCTGTGGATATTTCTGGCCATCAGTCACTGCTCTGTAAACTACAACTGGAGCTCCCCCGCCAGGCTATGTGATCTGGGTTCTGGAGGGTGTGTGTGTGTGTGTGTGTGTGTGTGTGTGTGTGTGTGTGTGTGTGTGTCTGTGTGTGTGTGTGTGTGTATGTGTGTGTACTTTCGTCCGTGTATTTGTTTGCAATTGTTAGTTCTCTTATGATTCTTTTCTGTATGACGTTACTTGTCTGTCTTTGCTAATATTGATGTGTATATTTATCCAAATTTACACGATCCCCCCACCATAAACCCATACAACGGAAACACTTAGAAAAAAAAGTGAAAAGGTATAGAAGAGAGCGTGTAAGATTATTCTCTCCCCCTTCCTACTCCACATGTCAAGAAGCGCTCAACACACTGACGCTCTCAGCTCTCTTTGATCATCACCATGATCTCGTCAGCAAATTTGGTGAGAAGCTTCTGCACCATCCTCAATACCGGCTCCTGCTTCCACCCGAGATCCTTCGTCCGCGTATTGCTGTTCGACACCACAACTGCATCCAGCCCATACGAGCACTTACTGATCGCGATAAGTCCCAACCATTGTAAAAATTATCAACAACTCGTAACCAACCAGTGTGTTCTGTGTTCACTCCCAGACAATCTTACTTTTGCACTGTTATTATGTTGAAATTCCCTGTTGCATGACCTTCTCCTCCCCCCATCTAGTTATTATATATCATATTTGTGTCACTTATGTTACTTGTATATTATTTGTCAATCAAGTGACCCATTCCCTAACTATGTAACTGTATATTTTCAGCCTTCTGGCTGCCATGCTCTTTCAATAAGCCGCTAATTATTATTATTATTATTATAATTATTATTATTATTATCATTATCATTACTATTATTATTATTATTATTATTATTATAATATTCAGGAACGGCAAATACACAGACAGACAGACAGACAGAACCTTCATATAGGCCCGAAATTGTAAGCTATAAGCTGAATTAATCAGTGCCTGGTGACGTGAGTAATGGCTCAAGGGGTGATGAACCTGATGAACCAAGCTGCTTGTACCCCAGCCTTCCCAAGCGTCCCCCAGCTTCCTCTCGCCTCCCCAGCCTTCCCCAGCGTCCCTTTGCCTCTCCAGTCTTCCCCAGCGTCCCTTTGCCTCCCCAGCCTTCCCTAGCGTCCCCCAGGGTACCCCTTCCCTCCCTTGTCTTGCCCATTCCCCCCCTGTTGGTTTTGCTTGGTGTTAACCTCCCCCAGCCTCCCCCCAGTCACACCCGTGTTGCTTGTGCCCATCACTGCAGCCTCCCTCCAAACTTGTGCGTAACTATAACAAATTACCTCCAACACTCTCCACCTGGCGCCCCCCAACACACCAGGGACTGCGAGTGCCCAACCTTGTAGCACGACACTGAAATTCATTTGTCTTTTTTTAACCAGATGTGACACGAGTTACAGGCTGGGAACTGCTCGGTCAATCTCTATAGCCCGGATGAGGTGACCAAGAGGCGAAAAACAGGATTATGTGAAGATTAGGCATCCCAGCTTATTTTACCTGATGATTAATTAATCTAACGCTACCTGGAGATGTTATGTTATGGTATGTTATCGTTAAGGTGTTTAATCATCAGGTGAAACAAGATGGAATGCCTAATCTTCACGAGATCCAAATTAATAGTTAAAATTGATAAAAGTGATAAATGACACCCGTGGTGTACTATTTACCTGTTGATAGTGTTTCTCACCTGTTGCACCTGTTGAAAAAGTATCCTACTGCCTTATTGGCCCCAGCATACGATCTGGAGAGCCACAGTGCTGCACCTGGAGACGAATAAGAGAGTATTAATAACCTAACCTAACCCAACCTGTCAACAGTGTGTGTGTATATTCCCTCCTGGTCAACATTATATCATCTCCTTTACTTCCACGACAAAACATATAGAGGCACATTACTCTTTACAAGACGAGATGGTCCAAAATCCTAACCTTGAGAGAGATACTGAGTTACCTGTTGCTTCTGGGATAAAATTTCGAAATAAATACATATTACCAGGATGAATCTTCGTGTTCGCTTAGATAACGTCTTAAGATGAAGTTATTTTTTACAGTCTAAATTAAATGCAGTAAGTAAATATTCAAAGATGTTTCTCAGGCTAAAGTAAAATAGTAATGTATGTTGTAGTTTATTCTTGCTTGTAGAATAGTTCTGTGTAAGTGTTGGGGTAAGTTAGATCCTTCCAGGTATATTCTACAATGGTTATAGCTGTAGTAAAACAATACCTTGGTCGTGTTAGGAGTGAGTGTTGTATTCTGTAAGTGGTGCTTCACTTCAGCCTAGTACTAAAGAAAGAAGAAAGAAAAAAGAAGAAAAAAGAAGAAAAAAGAAGATCTCTGATGAATTAAGTGTACGTACGAGGAAAACAAAATAGAAATAAAATTACTCCACGGAACAAAAACCCAATTTTGGAAATGGGTTTGAGAATCTTTGCAGGAAATGATTTTGGGTCATCTCCAAACATTTAGAAAACCTAAAAAGTGGAAATGAGTCAAGATTTCAATTCCTGGCAGCCTCCCCAGGGATGCTCCGACGCTGTGTTAAAATGTGCCACAACGATTTCCAGGAAAATTTGTTGATTTTCCAATTGACCTGAAAATACTGTTGTTGATGACTAATCTAGAGAAAATGGTACAATAATTTCTGGGTGTAATCTCTCGTGTCGGCTGTTACAGAGAGAGAGAGAGAGAGAGAGAGAGAGAGAGTGTGAAACAAAAAAAGTGAGACTGAGAAAGAAAGAAAATGAGACGAAGAGGAAGACATAAGGAGTACCACACTTATATTATGTTACATAAGTCCCTCAAGAGTGTGGTGGAGGGGGTGTGTGACCATCCTGGCTGGTTGACCTCCGTCCTTTGTCATGTGCAGCGCCGAGGATGACAAGCCGCACGGTGATATAATGGTAAAAGAAAATTGTGGACAGACAGACAGATATTCAGACGGATAGACATATGAGAAGACAGGCATATATCCAGACAAAGGGACATACGGATACACAAACAAACAAACAAACCTACAAAAGAGAGTATTTGATCTCTTAACAAGCTTTACATGACCGTATAATCATCACGGCCATGCTGTTTCGGTACACGATTCTATAGTCACCCCTCACAACTCCCTCCGCAAAATAGAAAACGTACCAAAAAGCTATATCACTGACGTAAACAAGAGAAGAACAGAACCCGTATTTTGAGTGTGTATAATTATGGGTTCCATTACTGTAATATTGTGTCAGGGATAATTTAGTTAAAGATGGTTTTAGTTACATTGTATTAGGTTAAGTTAGGAAGATAGATAAGCTGCCTTGTCTCTCATTTGCCTCAGCTGTGTCGATACTGTTTCTAATAATCACTTTTTTATTTGTATTTGTGTAGGTAAATAAATTGTTTTGATATCATTTTCAATTTCAGTTTTTTTTTAGGTAAAGTTAGACACGGGAATAGTGTGATTAGATTAGGTTAGAGTTGGATTAGATTAGTGGAAAAGGGTTAGAGTTGGATTAGAATGAGTAAGGTTAGATTAGATTTGGTCAAATATGAATTAGGTTTGTCTATCTTAGGTCTAGTCGAGTTAGATTAAGTTTAGTTCAGTTAGGTTAGATTTGGTTATGCTTAATGTAGTTTAGTTTACGTTAGGTTAGGTTAGGTTAGGTTAGGTTAGGTTAGGTTAGGTTAGTTTAGGTTAGGTTAGGTTAGGTTAGTTTACGTTAGGTTAGGTTAGGTTAAAGATTGATCAAGTTAAAGTAGAGGTAGGTTAGGTTAACTTAGGTAATGCAAGAGGTAGGTTAGGAGGTTAGGTTGACTTAGGTAACGCTTTAGTAGGTTAGGTTAACTTAAGTAATGGTAGAGGTAGGTTAGGTTAGGTTAACTTAAGTAATGGTAGAGGTAGGTTAGGTCAACTTAGGCTATGTTAGAGTTAGGTTAGATGAACGTTAGGTTAAGAGTCAGGTCCGTGTCCGGGGCTGAGGGAGACCACCATAAACTTATTCCTAACGACAGTAAACTAGGATGAGGCAATTACTACAGTATATGTAGGGACTATTAGCTGAGACAGATAGACAGACAGACAGGCAGCAGGGAAAGATAGACAGACAGACAGACTATAGAAAACTCATTTACGTAAATACAATAACTGTGACCATTTATAAAGCTCAATAAATGACTATAATATTACTACTACGATTACCTCTGCTACAAAAAAAAATAATGCAAATAATAATAATAATGCAAATAATAATAATAATAATAATAATAATAATAATAATAATAATAATAATAATAATAATAATAATAATACTGATACTAATAGCAGTAGTAGTATAAATAAATAAGTAAATATGTAAATAATTAATTAAACAGAATAATAAATAAACAAATAAAGATAAAGATAAAATAAGGAAGAAGAGTTAACACCTGTGTCACCGTTCATTAGGACCATCCAAAGATACGCAATGGTAACAAACACCTGACGGCACATACAACATAAACACAAACATACAGGAGGGGTCATAGATGAGTTACACACACACAAACAGACAGACAGACTATAACAGCCAAATATGTTATGAAAAATTAATATCGCAATATATCACTCACACAGGCAACGACATTAATATATATTTTTTTTTTGCGACTATGAACGTTTCATGTATCGGCCCATTTTATTTTTTTTTATTTTTTCAATCAAAGTTCATCTGTAATAGTCCCCAAATGATGGCGCCGCTGTCATCAGATACAACACCGCGTATATTCTGCCATTTTGTTGTTATGTGATACCAATATTTCCAATGGCAATCGGGATGGTAATAAATAAATCAAGAGATTCCTTTACACACACACACACACACACACACACACACACACACACACACACACACACACACACACCCCTTCCACAACAAATATGTGCCTGGGTGGGTGGCAGGGCGGGTGGTCACATTCACTCCCTAAACATGATAACTTTGTTCCCTTGACTTCTGATATTTAGGCTTCAAACACGCAAGCCAGCGAGTGTATGATGTATGACCTCTGACTTTATGACCAGCGAGTGTATGATGCATGACCCCTGACTTTATGACCAGTGAGTGTATGATGTATGACCCCTGACTTTATGACCAGCGAGTGTATGGTGTATGACCTCTGACTTTATGACCAGCGAGTGTACGATGTATGACCTCTGACTTTATGACCAGTGAGTGTATGATGTATGACCTCTGACTTTATGACCAGTGAGTGTATGATGTATGACCTCTGACTTTATGACCAGCGAGTGTATGATGTATGACCTCTGACTTTATGACCAGCGAGTGTATGGTGTATGACCTCTGACTTTATGACCAGTGGTGTATGGTGTATGACCTCTGACTTTATGACCAGCGAGTGTATGATGTATGACCTCTGACTTTATGACCAGCGAGTGTATGATGTATGACCTCTGACTTTATGACCAGCGAGTGTATGGTGTATGACCTCTGACTTTATGACCAGCGAGTGTATGGTGTATGACCTCTGACTTTATGACCAGCGAGTGTATGGTGTATGACCTCTGACTTTATGACCAGTGAGTGTATGGTGTATGACCTCTGACTTTATGACCAGTGAGTGTATGATGTATGACCTCTGACTTTATGACCAGCGAGTGTATGATGTATAACCCGTTGATAAACCAATAATACATGACCTCTGTGTCCTAACAAATGGAGTGTATATCCTGACCCCGTGACCTTTTCCACATCCTTGTACCCACTGACCTCCTTCCTTCACCTTAGGGTCATAATTACCTGCCGCACCTGTGACCTTCTTTCTCTTTTTGCAACATCAAAGGAGCGCCGTCCAGAGCGGGTCAGGTCAAATGGACATACTAAATTTGTTGAACTGTTCCATTAGTGAGTCGTGTGCTGACAGACAACTGCTGACAGTCGGACGTAACAGACAACTGCTGACAGATACACAGACAAATGCTGACAGACACACGTAACAAACACCTGCTGACAGACACACGTAACAGAAAACTGCTGACAGTCAGACGTAACAGAGAACTGCTGAGAGATACTCACAACAGACAACTGCTGACAGATACTCATAACAGACAACTGCTGACAGACACACACAGTAAACAACTATGACAGACAGATGAGGTCTGAAGTGTCATTGTCAATTTGCAAAGTATTTTTTGTTTGGTTGTTTGGTAATAAACGGCCAGGCAGATCATGAAATTATATACGTAAACATAAATCGATTCATACACTTGTAACTTATCTTACTTTAGGTAAACGACTGTATCATTGTGAACGATGATTTAAACGAGAGTTATTTTTTTCATCTATAAATTAATTCAGATTAAGTTACAACTACAAGAATATACAGTTATCTCCGGCACAAAACGTCAATTGCTCTTAATGATTACCTGGACGATTATCATTATTTAACGTGACAGACACACACACACACACACACCTCAGCCTTCTTAGGGTAAGGACGTGTGCAGTCGGCGCTGCCCGCTAACGCGGCCGTGGTCTCTTGACCATGGAGACAGCTGCCAGCCCGGTCTGTCGGGCTCTCCCCTTCCCCATCTCCTCCTTCCCATCTGGATTTATCAACAACCTCACACCAACAGTACAGTGCAAAGATTGACGATTAACCCACAAGTGATATACAAAAGTGGCAATTTCAACTCGAAGGAAAAGCTCAAAAACACAGCAATACTGATTGTGGCTGGATCTGACCTAACCTGACCTGACCTCACGGCTTCACCTGACCTAACCTGAAGGATGGAGCACACCTGCAATGCCCCAAGCTACTGTCCCGGCCACACACCTGCCCAACCGCATCCAGCCCATACGAGCACGAACTGATTGCTACAAGAACAGCCCAGTCCCAACCATTGTAAAAATTAGCAACACCTAATTATTATATGTCATATTTGTATCACTTATGTTACTTGTACATCATTTGTAAATCAAGAGACCCATTCCCTAATTATGTAATTGTATATTTTCAGCCTTCCGGCTGCCATGCTCTTTCAATAAACCGTTAATTATTATTATTATTATTACACACACATAAACAACTCCTGATTTATGTACTGCACAGACCTGTAAATGTATTCAATGCATATTATATCATTATGTCTAAACCAAATGTAAGTCTGTATATTTTCAGCCACCGGCTGCAACTCTATTAATAAACCGTTTATTATTATTATTATTATTATTATTATTATTATTATTATTACACACACACACACACACACAATATTAAAATAGCAGATAATTGTGACCCACAACCGGTACAGTCACATAACAATTCATAATTAAATAACAAATGTGTAAAGTTATTTTTATTGAATTACATATCAACGAACAGCTGAGGTTTTTTTTGCACGTTCACATGTGCGTTGTGTACATTCACGTGTGTTGTGCACGTTCATATGTGTATTGTGCATGGTTATATGTGTGTTGTGTACATTCATGTGTGTTGTGCACGTTCATATGTGTATTGTGCATGGTTATATGTGTGTTTTGTACATTCATGTGTTACACGGCCAGTGTTATACACGGCCAGTGTTACACACGGCCAGTGTTATACACGGCTAGTGTTACACACGGCCAGTGTTATATATGAGCCGCCACCCAATATAATTCTGACAGGTTTTGAGGAAAAATCTCCCTCAAGTGGTAAAAAACACATTGTCGTACAGTCAGTCATGTCAAACGGGCATTAAGCTGACTAACGCAGCCAAAAATATACAATTGGTAGAGGAACAATGAAGAGTAGGAGGAATATTGACCCTTAATATGATTGATATGACCTGAGGTTTTACGAGGAGCCAATCTGCTCACCCCACATAGGGAGGGGGCTAGAAAAGGCGCCCTAAACATAGCCTGCCTCAAGAACCAACCTTACTGGGCAACAGCACCTACTAAGGTCATCCTTATGCGGTCGAAAAAAAACAATCATAATCACAGATCCAAACAAAAACAAACTATACAACCTCTTATGGTCACTGCATGGAATGTCAGGACCCTTCTGGATTCTGGCACAAATGCGCGACCTGAAAGAAGAACTGCCCTTGTGGCAAAAGAGCTGCCTATATATAACATCGATATAGCAGCCAATAGTGACTCCCGGCTCCCAGACGAGGGTCGACTCACAGAATGGGGTCTGACTCTACATTCTTCTGGAAGGGTGAGCGTGTTGCAGAGAGAAACAGGATTTATGGAGTTGGCTTTGCCATCCGCTAATGCATTCTACACAGGCTAATTGAAATGCCTGTTAGGATCAACGAATGCCTCATGACGCTCAGAGACCCACCGAATCACTCACGTCATGCCTTTTTCATCGGTGCATATGCCCCAATACTGGATGCAGAGGATGACTCCAAGGAGGCCTTTTACGCCGACCTTGACAGAGTGCTAACCTCTATCCCCAGAGAAGATAAGGTTGTGCGCCTTAGTGACTTCAATGCCAGAACTGGTAGAGATGCTCACATTTGGCAAGGAATCATAGGGAGAAATGGACTAGGCAATTGTAATCCCAACGGCCTACTCCTCCTCAGTAAGTGTGCTGCACAGAAACTCACTATCACCAATACCTTGTTTAGGCAGGCCGACAAGTTCAAAGGTTCGTGGCAACACCCGAGTTCAAAACACTAGCATCTCATTGACTACATCATTGTCAGAAAAAGAGACCACCAAGATGTACTCATCACCCGAGCAATGCGTGGCTCAGTCCACTGCAACACTGATCATCGGCTCGTCAGAGCCAAACTCTTACTTCACGTCGCCCCAAAACAGCGAAGGCAAGAAGCCTCCAGAAGAGGTTTTAACCCTCAGCATCTGGAGGATCCAAAGGTAACACATGATTTCAGAGAGCAGCTCGAGCATGGGCTGATAAACAACCCAATAACAAACAACCTAAATCCCAGTGCCGAATGGAGTATTCTCGACACTGTCATGACAAAACCCCAAAACCAACAGAGAGACCCTCGCCCAAGTCGAAAGAATACACTAGGACTGGTTTGATGAAAATGACCTGGTAATCAATGTACTCGTAGATGATAAACGTGCTGCTTTAACTGACTGGCAGAAGAACCTTCAGTCTTGGACCAAAGCTGATACCTTCAGTAGGAAGATTGCGGTGACCCAGCGGGAACTTCGCAAACTAAAAAATGACTGGTTTAAAAATAAAGCATGTGAAACGCAAAAACTTGCAGATCAACACAAAATGCACGAATTTTTCAATGGCACTAAAACATATTATGGGCCAATCACTCATGGCATAGCCCCCCTCTCCATATAGGAAGATAACCCTCTAAAGGTGAAGAAGGCATCCGTCAGCGCTGGAAAGAGCACTACCATTTGCTGCTCAAACGAAAAAACCGATGTGGATGTCCTGACTACCCAGCAGGTCCCTCAGCATCCAGAGCTGACCCGTATGAGCTATCCTCTATTCCTGGATGAGGTAGCTACTGCAACCAAACAGACGAAAAATAACAAAGCCTCAGGGCTTGATGGAATCCCAGCAGGTGGATCTCCGCTCACTAGCCGTCTCCACTCTCTCCTGGAGGATATATAAGAAAAGGAGGAAATCCCCCAAGCTCTTAAAGACGCCTCCATCGTCAATATTTATATGAACAAGGGAGACTGGTCATACTGTGGCAACTAACGCGGGATCTCGCTGCTGTCTGTAGCTGGCAAGATTATCGCTCGAGTCCTCCTAAACAGATTACTATCTGATGCAGAAAACTTCCTACCAGAATCTCAATGTGGCTTTAAATCATCACGTGGTACCATTGACATAATCTTTGTTGCCCGCCAGATACAGAAAAAGTGCAGAGAACTACATCGTGACCTGTACATGGCTTTTATCGACCTAACAAAGGCCTTCGACTCGGTCAACAGGGAAGCCCTCTGGCGGACCCTCAGCCGGGTTGGCCGTCCACCAAAATTCATCGCCATTGTGAGGCAACTCCACGACGGCATGAACGGCAGTGGGTTGCACCCAGTCTAAGTTCTTCCCCATCGAAACGGGGGTAAAACAAAGATGTGTATTGGCGCCAACTCTCTTTTCCATTTTCGTGGCTGCCTTTCTTACTCGTGCTAGTGCCAATTTAGCTGGTGGGGTGAACATAGAGTACCGGATGAAGGATCTTTTCCAAATAAGACGATTCCAGGCAGGAACAAATGTGTCGGTTGCTTCCATTACTGAACTTCATTATACAGACGACCTTACCCTTGTCGCTCACACTTAACGCGGCCTTCAGGAGATCCTGAACACCTATGAAGATGCGTATGCACACTTTGGCCTTGAGGTGAAAGTGTGTAAGACCCAGATTCTCTTTCAGCCTACCCCTGGCTCAGCCACACCTCCAGCATCCATCCAGCTTAATGTACTACCCGATCTAATGTTACCCACTTTCAGTATCTCGGCTCCCACCTGTCCACCACCGCGTACATCGATGAAGAGATTCAACATCGGATTAGCTGTGCATCTCAGGCCTTTGGCAGACTCCGTACCCGTGTCTTCAACTGTAGGGAGCTGAAATTATCTACAAAGTTGCTCGTATATCGAGCAGTGGTCCTCCCCACCCTGCTATATGGTAGTGAGACTTGGGTTACATACAGGCGGCATCTCAAGGCACTTGAAATCTTTCACCAACGTCGTCTACGCTCCATCCTCCGAGCTCGCTGGGAAGACAAGAGAACAAATGCCAGTATTCTTGCTGACACCAACTGTAGGAGCATAGAGGCTACCATTATCAATGAACAACTACGTTGGATTGGCTCTGTTACCCACATGGACGACAGTAGACTGCCAAAGCATCTACTTTACAGTCACCTAACGAATAAACATAACGCTGGCTGGAACTGTAAGGGTATAAGGATAGTCTTTAGACAAACCTGAAAAAGTGCCAACTCGACCCCCTCACCTGGGAGACTATCACTCCACATGGTAACGCCTGGAGGATCACCACACGAGAAGGTGTCAATACTTTCGAATTAGCCCGACTGCAAACCGAGGCATACAAGCGCCAGCGCTGGAAAGACGCTGCCGCCGCCCCTCCCGCACTAGATGGAGCCATCCACATGTGCATCATCTGTGAACGACTCTGCCTGTCCCGTATCGGCCTCTTTACTGTAGTCACCTTAAAACTCACCAACCTAGGTGACATCCTTAATAACTCACATCATTGTAACATAGCTGGATGATCGTAATACTCGATTGCGAGTGACAGCAAAGTAGTAGTAGTAGTAGTATGTGTGTGTGTGTGTGTGTGTGTGTGTGTGAGATGATACACAGTAGAAGAGATGTGAAGGTGACCCGTCAGGAGAGAGAGAGAGAGAGAGAGAGAGAGAGAGAGAGAGAGAGAGAGAGAGAGAGAGAGAGAGAGAGAGAGAGAGAGAGAGAGAGAGAGAGAGAGAGAGAGAGTAATTTCAGGTACTGTAATAACTTTCTGAAAACCAAATCTAACTGAACTTGAAAACAATAATCAAACCCACAGCTTATCTTAATATACACTACAGTACATGTCTCCACCGACAAAATTAACCTGGCTAAGATAAAAATTAAAACACAACTGATTTTTATTTCTGATTTATTGAAAAAAATAAAATAAATAAATAAAAATATCCAGCTACACAAAAAACATTGTAAACAAGACCCCACACACACATGTACGGCTACTAAGTGAAGTCAGGTTAATATTATCAGTAAAATGGTTTGAGATGAACGCAAAGAAGTTAAAGAATGACTTCTCTTTAACACCGGGAGATTAACTTGTGAGGGGGAAAAATGGCTTGTCGTTAACTGATGCCGAGGAATTGGCTGCCGTTAAGACACTGAGATTAACTTGGGCGAGAGAAAAGCTGATAAAATTACAACGAAAGAAAGAGTAAATGAGAAGAATAGAAGACGTATAAGGAAAATGAGAGAATGGGCCAGATAAGAGAGAGAGAGAGAGAGAGAGCATGGTTGTATGGCAGAGACAGGCAGACAGACAGACAGATAACCCTTTAATGTCGTCGACTTGTAAGTAAAACAATACATACAAAATCCGCATTAAGAGTTACAAGCGAGAGAGAGAGAGACGTTTTACTCAGGGTTATTTTATGCATCAACCCTCCCCCACCCCACACACACACACACACTAACTACTACTACTATTTGCTGTCACTCTGAATCGAATATAACGAACATCCAGCTATCATACGATGATATGAGTTATTAAGGATGTCACCTTCGTTGGTGAGCTCTGAGGTGACTAGAGAGGCCGATACGGGACTGGCAGGGTCGTCCACAGATGTTGCACGTGTGGAGGGCTACATCAAGTGCGGGTCGGGTGACGGTAGAGTCTTTCCGGCGTTGGCGCTTTTCTGCCCAGTATGCAATCGGGCTAACTCGAAAGTATTGACACCTTCTCGTGTGGTGCTCCTCCAAGCGTTACGATGTGGAGTAATCGACTCCCAGGTGAGGGGGTCGATTTGGCACTTTCCACGTTTGTCTTAAGACTTCTTATACCATTTCAGATGTCCGTCAGCATTACATTTACAGTTCGTTAGGTGACTGTAAAGAAGCTGCTTTGGTACTCTACTGTCGTCCATGTGGGTAACATAACCAGCCCAACGTAGATGTTCATGAATAATGGTAGCCTCGATGCTCCTACAGTTGGTGTCAGCAGGAATACTGGCATTTGTTCTCTTGTCTTTCCAGCGAACTCGGAGGATGGAACGTAGACTACGTTGGTGAAAGTTTTCAGGTGCCTTGAGGTGCCTCCTGTATGTGACCCATGTCTCGCTGCCAAAAAGCAGGGTGAGGAGAACTACTGCTCGATATACGTTGGCTTTGGTGGACAGGTGGAAGCCGAAATACTGAAAGTGGGTAACAATAGAGAGGGTAGCACCGTTTAGCTGGATGGATGGTGGTGTAGCTGAACCAGGGGCAAGCTGAAAGAGAATGTGAGTCTTGCGCACATTCACCTCATGGCCGAAGTGTGCATAAGCATCTGCGTAGATGTTCAGGATTTCCTGTAGGTCGCATTCAGTGTGAGCGACAAGGATGAGGTCGTTTGCATACTGAAGTTCAGTAATGGAAGATGCTGACACCTTTGTTCCTGCCTGGAGTCGTCTTATGTTTGAAAGGCCCTTCATCCGGCACTCGATGTCCACCCCGCCGGGTAAATTAGCACTGGCACGAGTAAGGAAGGCAGCCAAGAAAATGGAAAAGAGAGTTGGTGTCAGTACACATCCTTGTTTTACCCCCGTTTGGATGGGGAAGAACTCAGACTGGGTGCCATTGTGTAGGACACTGCCGTTCATGTCATCGTGGAGTTGCCTCACAATGGTGATGAATTTTGGTGGGCAGCCGAACCGACTGAGGGTCCACCAGACGGTTTCCTTGTTGACCGAGTAGAAGGCATTGGTTAGGTCGATGAAAGCCATGTACAGGTCATGACGCTGTTCTCTGCATTTTTCCTGTATCTGGCGTGCAGCAAAGACCATGCCAATGGTGCCTCGTGATGGTCTAAGGCAGGGGTGTCAAACATGCGGCCCGACACACTCTTGCCTGCGGCCCGCGGCCCATTTGCTGCTCCAGCCTTACCTTGAGGAGCTAAAACTAAATAGTGAGTGTATCCCTCAGCTGAATAAAATAGTCTGCTGTTTCCTAGAACATAATACTCAATCAACAAGAGCTTTTTGAACGGCAACTATCAGAGTAATCTTTCTCACTTCCGACCTTGAAGTCCCTGCAAGGCACACCTGAGTTTCATGCTGATATCAACACAAAAAAATACTGCATCAAGATTTCCAAATTAATGAATGAGTTCCAAGAAAGATTTGCTGACTTTAAAAGACTTGAGTAGGATTTTTTTTTTCATTTTTCGGGACCCATTATCTGTTGGTGTTAACGAGGTACCAGAACATCTTCAGTTAGAATTAATGGAGCTCCAGTGTGATTCTGTGTTGAGGAACAAGTTTTCGAGTGTTGATGTTGGTACATTTTATCAATATTTTGGACCAAATTATCCCAGGATTAAATGTTTTGCCTCAAAGATTATGTCAATGTTCGGAAGTACATATGTCTGTGAACAACTCTTTTCTGTGATGAACTTGAACAAGTCTCGGCTTCGGTCTCAACTTACTGATGCGCACCTTAATTCAATACTGAAGGTTGCTACAGCTCAGTCGTTAGTGCCAAACATTGATGCACTGGTCCATACCAAGAGGTGCCAATCATCAGGAAGCAGCAGTAGCAAACAATAAGATTGATCAAGGTAAGTAAACACTTGATTTGTTTGTTTTTAAGGCTTTCGCACGAGGCAGACTTAATCCACCTTTCTTATTTTGTCGTACTACTCACCTAAGAGGTGATTGTGAAGTGCTCATAATTATGTTACTTGGCCTGCATACTGTGAACTCATATTAAATCTGGCCCGCCTTGGCAAATGAGTTTGACACCCCTGGTATAAGGCCACAATGAGATTCTGGGAGGAAGTTTTCTGGCTTCAGGAACAAGTCTGTTTAGGACCCGAGCGATAATCTTGTCAGCTAAAGGTAGCAGTTAGATCCCGCGGTAGTTGCCACAGTCTGACAGGTCTCCTTTGTTCTTATAAATATTGTAGAATGGCGCCTCTTTAAGAACTTGGAGGATTTTCTTCTTTCCCTGTATAAATATTTTAGTGGAAATGAAAAATTCGCGTATTTGTGTTGATCTGCAAGTTTTAGCATTTCACATGCTTTATTTTTAAGCCAGTCGTTCTTTAGATTGCGAAGTTCACACTGGGCAGCTGCTTTCTTTTTGCTGAAGGTATCAGCTTTGGTCCGAAACTGAGGGTTGTTCTGCTAGTCAGTTAAAGCAGCGTATATATTATCGACTAGTTCATTGATTCTCTGGGTCATTCTCATCAAACCAGTCCTGGTGTCTTCTTTCGATCTGGCCCAGGGTCTCTCTGTAGGTTTTTGTCAGGACAGTGTCGAGAATACCCCATTCGGCACTGTGACCTGGGTTGTTTGTTGTCGGGTTGCTTATCATCCCATGTTCGAGCTGCGTTCTGTAAGCATGTGCTACCACTGGATCCTCCAGACTCTTATTGTTAAAACTTCTTCTGGAGGCTTTTTTTTTGCGGGATTAGCCCACCAGAGCATAGGTCAATGACCCACATCAGGGCCTGGGTGCGAAATTATAATAATAATAATAATTATAATAATAATAATTATAATACTAATAATAATAATAATAATAATAATAATAATAATAATAATAATATAATAATAATAATAATAACAATAACAATAACAATAATAATAATAATAATAATAATAATAATAATAATAATAATAATAATAATAATAATAATAATAATAATAATAATAATAATAATAATAATAATAAAGAACCACAAATAACTACAAAAAATTAAAAGAAAAGATCAATTGTGAGAAGTAATATATGTATATTGTGTTGTCAAGTAAGAGAAACAATTGAAACCCTGCAATTGTGTGTAAATGAGGCAGAAAGTCAGATCAGCAACCTGGGATTTTGTCACAATTTTTATGATGCCATAAGGCAGCAGGGTCTACTATTAGACAATACAATGCTTCCAATATCTTCCCAGGCGGTAGTACCTCCCTGTTTGATAGTTGCTTACTACCTACTCCTACTACCTTCCTTCGCCGTTTTGGGACGACGTGAAGTGAGAGCTTGGCTTTGAGGAGATGATCAGTGAGCACATGTTGGTGACCATTTATTCTGACAATGATGTAGTCAATGAGATGCCAGTGTTTGGATCGTGGGTGTTGCCACGAACCCTTGAACTTGTCGGCCTGCCTAAACAAGGTATTGGTGATAGCGAGGTTGTGTGTAGTACACTTGCTGGGGAGGAGTAGACCGTTTGGATTACACTTGCCTAGTCCATTTCTCCCTATGATTCCCTGGCAAATGTCAGTATCTCTGCCAACTCTGGCATTGAAGTCACCTCGGAGTACAACCTTATCTTCTCTGGGGATAGAGGTTAGCACTCTGTCGAGATCAGCGTAAAAGGCCTCCTTGATGAAGAAGGCATGACGTGAGTGACTCAGTGGGACTCGGAGCACCATGAGGCGCTCGTTGATTCCAACAGGCATTTCAGTTAGCCTGTGTAGGATGCATTGGCGGATGGCAAAGGCAACTCCATAAATGATGTTTCTCTCCGCAGCAGGCTTATCCTTCCAGAAGAAGGTTTAGCCAGACCCCCGTTTTGTGAGTCGACCCTCGTCTGGGAGCCGGGACTCACTAATGGCTGCTATGTTGTTATATACCTAGCCAGGTGTTTTGCTACAAGGGCGGTTCTTCTTTCAGGATGCTCATTTGTGCCAGTATCCAGAAGGGTCCTGACATTCCATGCAGCTTCCATAAGAGGTTGTATAGTTTGTTTTTCCATTGATCTGTGATTATGATTGTGTTTTCGATCGCATAAGGATGACCTTACTGTGGTGCGGTTGCACTGTCAGGTTGGTTCTTTAGACAGGTTATGTATAGAGCTTCATTTCTAGCCCCCTCCTTATGTGGGGTGAGCAAAGTGGTTCCTCGAAAGGGCTGCTCAGTCGCAAAGACAGGACCGGATTGCATAAACGACCATCTTATCTATGCCGCTTATGTGCAGTGTTGTGACTAGAGACTCCCGGCAGTCATCTCTGTGTGTCTCTGTCACACTGGTCCGTCGCCATAGGGCTTTTGGGGGTATTGGGGTTTTGATGACGATGAGAAGTATATTGAGTTGGATGATGGCTGTGCATGAGTTGATTTATGTGGTGTTGCAGGAGCGCAGACTGCAATCACAAATCTTGGCTCTCCCTTTTTCTGATTCAGTGGTGCAAGTGTTGCAACGAATGGGGAAAGGAAGAGTTGCAATGGACTACCGATAGCCCACTTTGTTGGGTTTCGCCTGAGTAGCCTGTCCATCAGGCATTGCCTCCGTCCGCCTGTGTAGTCGTTAGGTTCCCATGGTGGTCACCTTTTCCTCTTACACAGCCGTTGAGATCTTGTTGGAGCTCTGTAAGCATGTCTGCCAGATGCGGGGCTCTACCACACATTTTTCGTTTGGGGTTTATTCCCGTAGCCTTATCCCTACCGAGGTTAATCCGAAAGGCAACGGGGCAATGGTTGGGAGGCACCAGGACGTGACCAAATTTCTATGGGAATGGGCATATATGTTGTCCATCTGGGGCCCACTGCTGCTCCGAGATCCTCTGCTGGTCTAGCCTGGGGCTGTTAGGCACTTAGGCACCCAGTTACCGTGTGTTGCCACGAGGAGGCACAGCATGAGTCTTGATGGTGAAGAGGCTGTGTACTGGCAGGGGAAGACTTATGCAAGTTGCTTCCCTGTTCGCCACGAGGGCTAGCCAGCTGCGGTAGCTGAAAGCGAGATGAAGCAAGCAGTGCTTGCACTTTAACCCTAACATGATGCTGCCACCCTGTACGCATTACACCACCCTGTGCAAACACACACACATACACACACACATCCCCTTACACTCGACACATTTTCCACACACACACATTCCTCCCTCACTCGCACACATCCCCCATACATACATCCTCCCCGCACACACACTCATTCCCCCCTCACACACCCACATCCTCCCACACCCACATCCCCAAGCACACGCACACATCCCCCCATCCTCACACACACACATACACACACATATCTTCCCCCACCTCTCACCCCATACACACACCCCCCCACAATAATAAAAAATAAGAACATGAACCCAGTGAAATCAGTATGACAATTTTCACCGACGCTGCTTAATAACGGCGTGATCTGGCCTCGGGATTTGCGTACATATGACGATAAATGAAAGCTGCGGCGCGTGATATGACTCTCAAACAGACTCCATGGTGGCCGAAAGAGTGTAAATATTATCAGAAAATTATTTGCAATATACTGTTGATTTGCAGCCCACTACCACACGTATATACCTACCTACCCCCTTCCCCCTCCATACCACCCTTATACCTCCTCCCCTTACTCTACCCCCTTCCCCTTCCATCCCACCCTTATACTCTCCCCTTACTCTACCTCCCCTTCCCTCCATACCACCCTTATACTCTCCCCCCCACTCTACCCCTTTCCTCCATACCACTCTTATACCTCCCCCACTCTACCCCCTTCTCCATCCCACCCTTATATTCTCCCCTTCCTCTCTCCATTCCACTCCTTATACCTCCCCTTACTTCTCCTTCCCTCCACCATGACTACCTTCCTATGCCCGGGTGCAGGTAAGTTGGGAGAGAGAGAGAGAGAGAGAGAGAGAGAGAGAGAGAGAGAGAGAGAGGTTAAGTGTGTGTGAAATGTGTGAAGAGAAAGTTGAGAGATGGGAAATAGGTAAGAATTGGTAGGTAGGAAGCATTGTGAAGGAGGAGAAGGAGGAGGAGGAGGAGGGAGGAGGAGGAAGGAGGAGGAAGGAACATTATGGTGAGAGGAAAAGTGTACTAGACAGTAAGAGTGAGCCTGAGAAAGACAAATCTGACCAATCAAAAATCACATAGAGTACAACCAGGCAATCTCATTGGTCAACATTCCCATCTAAAACGTTAAACATTATTCTCGGAAGATAAAACTAACCAATGAAAAACCGAGGAAAGTAAACCCGAGCAATATCACTGGTTCAACATTCACAACCAATTACAGCCGTCCAGTTCTCAGAAACATAGTCCGGCGTTGAGAAATACTTAGTAACAACAAGAAACATTTTAAAATACCACGTAACAGTTATGAATGCCTTCCAACAATCAAAAGTACCATGCAACTCAGGGGACAGCACCGTAAGACACCATGCAACACGTTAATTCTACCTTCCAAGGATAAAAAAATTACATTGCAACAAGTATAAGTTTCATTGCAACAATAAACTATGTCTTTGCAACAATCAGTTTTACCTTGTGGCTCTAAGACAACACAGTGCAACACAGTCAACACATACCGTGGCACAGCTCAAGGGTAATACCACCCACCCACACCTTCCTCACCACCCACACCTTCCTCACCACCCACACCTTCCCTCCCTCCCTCCCTCCCTCCCTCCCTCAGCACCCACACCTTACATCCCTCCCTCAGCACCCACACCTTCCCTCCATCCTTCACCACCCCCACCTTACATCCCTCCCCACCACCCACAACTTACCTCCCTCCCTCCCTTACCAACCACACCTTCCCTCCCTCCCTCACTCTCTTACCCCTCCCTCCTTCCCTTACCCCTCCCTTCGTCCCCCACTCCCTTCCCCCCTTCCACCCAGTTAATCTAATTAATTCATCCGATTCGATCATCCTCCCTTACTCACCCTCACCCCCCTCATCCCTCCCTCACCCTCGGATAACTAATTCGTGGTATCCGGGGTGTGGTGGCAGGAACGAGTGGGTGGAAAAAAAATTGCCATCCGACGTTCATTTCATCGCAACAGTCGTGGGCAGCGGCTGACTGTTGGCCCCTAATTGGATCCATCGATAGTAATTGTGGCAGAAGTTGTGAATCAAAAAGTAGAAAATGGGGAAAAAAATATGATGCGTTAGCGAATGAATATGGGGAGGGAGGGGGAAGAGGGAAGGGAGAGAGGAGGATAGAGGGAAGGAGGGAGGGATGACAGGAAGGGGAATTATTTGTAGTTATATGACGGTGATGATAATTAGGAGGAATATAGATAGGAGGAGGAGGAGGAGGAGGAGGAGAAGAAGGATTTACTCTGATATCTGGATATTTTTTCTTAAGATGAACGAGAAGGAATAGGAGAGTCAGGAGAAGAGGGAGAAGGACAAGAAGAGAAAGAGAAAAAGGAGAAGGACGAAGAAAAGAGAGAGAAAAATGAAAATGAGGAAAACAAAAGAATAAAATAAAGAAAACCAGAAGAACAGGAATAATCTGAGGATTTTTCTTACAGCTGCGTTAGTTGGCTCTATGAATGCCTTTCCTGATTGACTTATTAACCGACTCGGTGATAGACAGACTAACGCCGTACTTACTTCACTGATCATGTAAATATGTATATAGTCTGACAGCTTGTTGAGTAATGATCATCCGTCTATCAATTGCTGCCTAATCTAACTTCTTGTGTCTTGTTAAAACTCATCCATTTACTAACAGTTTCTCTCATCTACTAATTGTTTACACATCCCCTCCGTTCGTCAGTCGTGAAGTCGGATAGACACACCGAACTATACCACCTGAGTGACCTGAGATTAAATGCGAAGTGTGTTTATTGAAGGACTCTTGTAGCAAAGACAATATCGATATCTGGGGGACGGTTATTGTCTGGGTTAATGGTTGTTACCGGCTATCATTAGTAAGGAAGGAGGTCATTACGGCTCGTTACTACATTCCGTAACACAAGGCCACACAGTAATGCTCTTGTGATGGTCATGAAATCGATGCCTTAAATTTAGAGTCAATCGATCCCCACTAGAAGAAATCGACCCACTGAAGAGAATCAAACCCCTAGACTCTACTAGAGCAATTCGACCCCTTTAAGTTAATCGAACCCCTGAAGCTAATCGACCCTCTAAAGTCAATCGACCCCCAAAAATCATGAGGGCCCTCTAAAGTCAATCAGTCCCCTAAAAGTCAACCGACCCATTAAAGGCAATCGATTCCTTAAAGTAAATCAACCCCTGATGTCAATCGACCCAAACTCAATCAACCCCTTTAAGTCAATCAACCTCCTTAAGTCAATCGACCCCAAAGCCAACCAACCTCCTAAAATCTATTGAAACCCTAAAGTCAATCACATTCGTAAGTCAATCGACGCTCTAAGCTCTAAAGATAATATAATGATGATAGTTCAAAATGGGAGAAGAGAGAGAGAGAGAGAGAGAGAGAGAGAGAGAGAGAGAGAGAGAGAGAGAGAGAGAGAGAGAGAGAGAGAGACTGAATCACTTACTGTATATTTGGGGAGTCCATTGTCCAGTTATGTCCACCCCCCACCAACACACACCGCCCACACCTCACCAACGCACTGCCCACTCATCACACACACACCACTCCACCAACACACCGCCCACACCTCACCCACACACCGCCCACCTCACCCACACCGGCCCACCCTCACCTTACACACACCGCCTCCACCCATCACCCACACACCGCCCACCCACCTCACCCACACACCGCCCACCCATCACCACATGCTGCCCACTCCATCACCACACACCGCCCACTCATCACCCACACACACCGCCCACCCGTCACCCACACACCGCCCACCCTCACCCACGCACTGCCCACCCATCACCCACACACCGCCCACCCACACACCACCCACCTCTCACCCACACACCGCCCACCCCTCACCCACACATTATGCCTCAAGCTTAGTGTTGACCTGAGTTAAGTTATTATGTGCACATATTAGTTCACCTTAATTGCAATGACCTTGTTCAACACGGGTGGGACGATGTTCATTACTTTCCTCCTAAATTGTTCACGCCCTCAAATAACACATTAGTTACTTTTTATATATGTGGTGTTATGTGTTATATACTGTATATGGTGTTATGTGTTGTATATGTGGTGTTGTGTGTTATATATGTGGTGTTATATGTTATATATGTGGTGTTATGTGTTATATATGTGGTGTTATATGTTGTATATATAATAGTGTTATATGTATATGTGGTGTTATATGTTATATATGTGGTGTTATATATTTATATATGTAGTATATATTTATATATGTGGTGTTATATATTTATATATGTGGTGTTATATATTTATATATACTGTATATAGTGTTATGTATTTGTATATGTGGTGTTGTGTGTTATATATGTAGTGTTATATGTTATATATGTGGTGTTATATGTTATATATGTGGTGTTATATGTTTATAATAATGATTGTTATATGTTATATAATAGTGTTATATTATATAATATTATTGGTGTTGTGTGTTATATGTATGGTATTATTATATATTATATAGTATTTATATATGTTATATACTATATGGTGTTGTGTGTTATTTGTATATATAGATATTTATGTAATTTGTATATGTAGTGTTATATTATATATATATTATATTATATAGTGTTTATTATATGTAGTGTTCATAATATTAATTGTTATATAATTTATATATTATATATATGATCGTATAGTGTTATATACTGTATGTAATTTATATATTTATATATCTTGGTATTTATATGTTATGTATGTGGTCGTTACATATGTTATATATATGGTATTATATTATTTATATATAACTAGTGTTATATATTTATACTCTGCATATATTATGTGTTATATATGTAATAATTGTTATGTGTTGTATATACTTAGTGTTTATATATTTACATACTGCATAACGATGTATATACTCTATGCATGTGTTGCCTATGTAGTATATTTATATATATGGTGTTATATGTATATGTATATTTGTGGTGTTATGTGTTATATACTGTATATGGTGTTATGTGTTGTATATGTGGTGTTATATGTTATATATGTGGTGTTATATGTTATATACTGTATATGGTGTTATGTGTTATATATGTGGTGTTATATGTTGTATATGTGGTGTTATATGTTGTATATGTGATGTTATATGTTATATATGTGGACGACAGTAGACTGCAAAGCAGCTACTTTACAGTCACCTAATGAATAGTAAACGTAATGCAGGCAGGCAACTGAAAAGGCCTAAGAACAGTTTTAAGAAAAACCTGAAAAAGTGTCAAATCGACTCCCTCATCTCGGAGACGATTACTCCACACCGTAACGCTTGGAGGAGCACCACACGATAAGGTGTCAATACTTTAGAGTTTGCCTGACTGCATATTAAGCCAGACAGGCGCCAACGCTGCAAAGACGCTAACGCCTCCCCTCCCGCACTAGATGTAGCCCCCCACACGTGCAACATCTGTGAACGACACTGCCGGTCCCGTATCGGCCTCTCTAGTCACCTCAGAGCTCACCAACAAAGGTGACATCCTTAGTAACTCATATCATTGTAGCATAGCTGGATGACGGTCATACTCGTGTCCGAGTGACAGCAAAGTAGTAGTAGTAGTAATGTGTGGCAGATAAGATCATGGTTGTAATATGTGGTGTTAAAAGTTCATAGTTGTAATATGTGGCTATAAGGTCATAAATGTCATGTGTGGTGCTATAAGTTTATAGTCGTTATATGAAACTGAAACCTAAATACGATATTGAGGTGAAACTAAAGCATATATACGAAAATGAGGTGAAACTGAAACCTAAATACGAAACTGAGGTGAAACTCGTACATAAACTTGAGCCTTAAATACGAAATTGAGGTTAAACTTTAGTGTAGGTAAAATTGTTATGACGCAGGCGTAACTAAGGTGAAAATACAGTTACGTAAAATTTAAACTTATAAAAAAAATACGTAAAATTGAGGTACCAGGTGTAAATAATTCACACGAAAATGAAACATACGTCAAGGAATAAAGCAAAACTAAAAAACAACATACAAAGAATTAAATGAAACTGAAACATAATGAAACACATTGAAACATAACAAACCAAATGGAAACATAACGAAACGAAGTGAAACATAAAACAAATTAAAACATAACTGAAACACATATAAAAAACTTACGAAACATGAATAAATCACATAAAACTGAAGCATAAATTAAAGTTTCAAGACACCCCCCCCCACCCAAAAAAAAAACTCGGGTATAAATAACACAGGTATACACGAGGAGGGGAGGGGGGGGGGGGTCGGAAACTACTAATTACAGGTGAATTACAAGGAGGTAGGAGTCGGTTTGTCATAATTCGCTGCTGGGCGGAAGTTAATGACCGTATGCAGGTTCTCGACTTGTTCCGTACGTGATGCGTAAAAAATTACCCTCCAGACAAGACATTCAGTTGCGTCAGGCAGCCCTATGAATGCTTTTCCTAATAACCTCCCTTCCCTCCCAACCAACTTATATCATTTTCAGCTGCGTTATTTAGATCTATGAATGCGTTTCTTAAATAGGCAGACTCCATTGACTGACAAGTGGGAGGTGTGGTTGAGGGTGTGGCTGTAAGTGTGGTTGTAGGTATGGCTCTGGGTGTGGTTGTGGTTGTAGGCGTGGTTGTGGGTGTAGTTGTGAAGGCAGTTTTCTTGGGTATGCCTCTGAGCGTAATTGTGGATATGAGAGAGAAGGAGAGAGAGAGAGAGAGAGAAAGAGAGAGAGAGAGAGAGAGAGAGCAATTACACTTATATAATTCCTCCTTTCTCCCTTCTTTTATTTCATTCCCTCTATTCCTCTCCCTACTACCTTTCACCTCCCTCTTCTCCTAGTTATAAAAGAGAGACAAAAAAAGCGAATGAGAAAAAAAAGTGAGAAAGCGAAAGAGCCAACTAATCAACTCTGACTTTTTCTCGTAATCCCTTTCTTTCGGACTTTTTTTTCTCACTATTTCCTTCTTGATTATTTTTTCCCATTATCATCATCCACCAATTATTCCTCTCATCACTCTGTTTACAAAAGTGAGAGAGAGAGAGAGAGAGAGCACAACGAACGCAACAAACTACTCTCACTCGTTCCCTTCTTTCCGTAAAGCTGAGAGAGAGAGAGAGAGAGAGAGAGAGAGAGAGAGAGAGAGAGAGAGAGAGAGAGAGAGCAAACACAACGAACGCACCAGAAGACTCGTGAGGTTTTCTCGTTTTTCAGGGCCAGAGATAAGAGAGAAGCATCACTCACTGGCCGGCCTCACCTGTCCTGAACTGGCCATCCAGCCGGGCCTGTTCTCAATTATTTTAGGTGATAGCAGGGTCCAGCCAACCCTTCTGGGACCCGGGCTTATGGATGGCTTTTCTGAAGGGATATAAACACCCTAAATAAGATTGCGTGTGTGTGTGCGTGTGTGTGTGTGTAGGGAAAGGAGAGAGATATATGTACGATTTGAGGGAAGGATTGTGTGTGTGTGTGTGTGTGTGTGTGTGTGTGTGTGTGTGTGTGTGTGTGTGTACTCTGGTGACTCCGCTAATAATACCAAATGAATACAAACCATGTATCCTAAATGTAACTCAGGTATTTACACAATGTATAATTACACCAATGTATAGACCCAGGTACTGACACAATATATGAATACAACACACGCAGACTGGGGACACTAACGACACAACACTGAGATGTTTAACAGAATATTTGTTAAAAGACATAAATCGTGTTTTTCCTTCCCTGATAAATGTGTGAGTCCATGTTTCAACAACCGGGGCTAGAATACCTCTTGAAATATTTTACATGATGAACATTATATATATATTCTCTCTCTCTCTCAACTTCTGTTTTTTTGTGTTCATCTTTCTTTATTGCTATCTGTTTCTCTCCATCTTTGTCTTCTTTTCGATTCTGCTTCTCTCTCTGTTTTATCTCTCTATCTCTCTCCTTTTCGTCTTTTTCATTTCAATTTCTTCCCCTCTCTCCTCTAGTATTTATGGGTTTGTGTTTCTCTTGTAAATTTGTCAGTTGGGGGAAAACGGAAAGCTGAATTTATTTTCTAGTACATAATTTCTGTATTTTTTGTAACGCCATTTGTATTATTCTTGTTTATTATTTCCCTCATTCATTTAATATTTCTTATGCTTCAGCTCCACTTTCGTTCTTGGCTGCCAGTTGTGAATGTGTGTGTGTGTGTGTGTGTGTGTGTGTGTGTGTGTGTGTGTGTTTATATATTGTGTATTCTATATATTTATTAAAGCTATTATATCTATCATATCTGTCTGTCTGTCTGTCTGTCTGTCTGTCTGTCTGTCTGTCTGTCTCTTTTCCTCTCCTTGCGCCCCTTCACTCACTTTCTTAATTAAATAGCATTAGAAATACCACAAAATTACGTAGTATACTGTGCAAACCGGTGTTAAAACCATCACAACATAATTAAAACCTCCACAGTATAATTAAAACCTCCACAACATAATTAAAACCTTCACAACATAATTAAAACCTCCACAACATAATTAAAACCTTCACAACATAATTAAAACCTCCACAACATAATTAAAACCTTCACAACATAATTAAAACATCCAGAACATAATTAAAACCTCCACAACATAATTAAAACCTTCACAACATAATTAAAACCTCCACAACATAATTAAAACCTTCACAACATAATTAAAACCATCATACCATAATTAAAACCTTCACAACATAATTAAAACCATCATACCATAATTAAAACCTTCACAACATAATTAAAACCATCACAACATAATTAAAACCATCACAACATAATTAAAACCATCACAACATACTTAAAACCATCACAACATAATTAAAACCATCACAACATAATTAAAACCATCACAACATAATTAAAACCATCACAACATAATTAAAACCATCACAACATAATTAAATCCATCACAACATAATTAAAACCATCACAACATAATTAAAACCATCACAACATAATTAAAACCATCACAACATAATTAAAACTATCACAACATAATTAAAACCTTCACAACAACATACCGCATGAAAAAAAGAGACAACATGGTCGGCATTGCACTCGACCACCTTCAACTTCCAGCTGGGTAGACTGAGAGTACCCTGGGATCGAACCAGCTACCCTTAGGACGGGAGGCGAGAGCTATTCCCACTTAGCCACCGCAACTCATTAGTAACATAATAGACTGTAAACTAAGACTGAATGATTATGTGTTTTTGTCTCGGTTGCAAGTAATTAAAATCTCTTTGAAATACCTAATCATTGCAAGTAAAATGAAAAAAAAAGTAGATATTATTCCGCTACATTTGAAGTGAAGAGGAAAAAATAATTATTCCATCAGCCAATTTTCTTGACTCGCATGATTAAGATAAAATTGCGACCGAACGATAGAAAAATAAACTCAGGTACAGCTAATGAAAATGTCTTTTTGAAGTGATAAATTATTAGAAAAAGGTCAAAGTAAAGAGGAAAAATAATTAATTCCATCTAATTGATGTCGGAGGTAAATTAAGAGGGATAATAATTAATAACTGAATCGATATATTTTACCGGGATGAATCATGAAAGTGTTCCGATCGTAGGATTCATGGAGTCAATCGTTCGTCATTGGTGAATCCGACTAGTGTTACCATGGTGACGGCTTTGTTTACCATGTTCCCACTTAAGCTGGTGAGTCTTACGAGGCTAGCGGGAAGATTAATCGGTCGGGGATTTCGTGTATGTCTCTGTCTATCTGGTTTTTTTTGTGTCTCCCCTTCTCTCAATCTGTCTCTGTGCTGTCTGTCTGTTTCTCCGACTCTTACTTCTTAATCTGTTTATTTTTTTCGTTTTTTTTCTGTAGTTTATGAGTGTCTCTCTTTGTCTACACTATGTAATCTCTCTATCTTTCTCTCTTTAACTATATATATATATTCTATCATTCAATTTCTCACCAATAACAACCCGAGACGAACACTCTATCATCTCCATCTATCTCCTTAACCACCGAAGCACCGACAACCAATCCATCATCTCTTACTAAATATTTCTATACAACACATTCCAATATTATTGTTTATTTTCACATGGTCAATCAAAGCACTTACTAATAGCGTTATTTGGACGTATAGTAAACATGTCAACATATCTTTGTTATTTTCACGGAGGCAATAGGGAAAATTAAGATGTTTTTTCACCCTATGCCAACCATTCTGGATGAAAAACGAGCGGTGTTGACAATGAGGCCGAGTGTGAGTGATGGCCGTGCATGAAAAAAATACCCGAAGCTTATAGTAATGACTCAGTTATAACAATCACGCTAACTTTCGCTCCAGTGGTATTTACGGTCCATTAAAAACTATACTGACAGGCAGGAGTTTCATGTAAATCACTGAGGGGAATGGTGCATAATGTGTGTGTGTGTGTGTGTGTGTGTGTGTGTGTGTGTGTGTGTGTGTGTGTGTGTGTGATTCACAATAATGATGATAATGATGATAATAATAATAATAATAATAATAATAATAATAATAATAATAATAATAATAATAATAATAATAATAATAATCATACAGACGGCCAAGCATAATTAGTAACACCTACATTAGTACGTGATTCACTGTATCCAAATATACTGTTTTTAAGATGTGAATATACATAGATATGCAAATACTGTATACACATAAATAAAACCATACCTATACTAACACGTACTTTGCCGCCTTGACGTAATAATATGAACAATATAAAATACAGCACAGCACAGCACAGCACAGCACAGTAGCGTACAGCACAGCACAGCACAGTAGCGTACAGCATAGAGGATAGCAGATAACAAAACAACAGAGGTTTAGGGTGGATTATCGGTATTACAGCTCAGCTTAACACAGATTTCCTGCTGCATATGGTGTTGTGTGGGTGTGTGGAGGGGGTTGTGGGGGTCTTTTATGTGGGGTATGTGTGTATGTGGGGTGTGTGTGTGGGGGAGGAGTGGCATATGTTGTATCTTCTCCTCCTTTCTTCCTTTTCCTCTACCTTCTCTTCCCTTTTTACCCTTCCTTCTCTTCTCCTTTTCTTCCTCTTTCACCATCTCTCTCCACCTTTTCCTTACTCCCCACACCATTATCCGCTCTTTCCACCATCTTCTTCCTTACCCCCTTCCTCCTCCTCTTCTCCATTACCTTCCACTTTTATTCCTTTCCTACGCCTCTCTACCCTCCCTCCTTGCCAGCTGCTACCCCCCCCCCCTCCCCCGGACTCGTAAAAGAGTGAACCTCGGGTCATAAATCAGAACACGGGGAACTTTGAGGGCGAATATTCTTGATCCGGCAGGACACTATCACTTAAGGAGATGGTGGTCCACGTCTTGTCTCACCCCTTTACCTTCTTCTTCTTCTCCTTCTCTACCTCCTCCTCCTCCTCCTTTCTCAATCCTTCACCGATCTTGTTCAAACTCCTTTAAGTTATTTGTCTGTCTGTCTGTCTGTCTGTCTATCTGTCTGTCTGACTGTCCAATTGTTCTTTTCGCTACCTTTCTCTCTCTTGTCAATCTCTCTGTCTATCACCATTTCGCTTTCTTCTGATTTTCTCACTTTCCTCTCTCTTTTCTCTTTCATTTTTCCATCTCTTTTCCCTGTCTCTCTCTCTACTCCTTTCTCTCTTTGTCTATCATTCTCTCTCTCTCTCTCTCTTTCTTCCCCTATGGAGTTCTTTCCCGTCTTGTCTTTCTTCCTCCCTTCCAACAATTCTCTCTCTCCTTTCCCTCTAATATCTCCTTTCTTTTCCTCCTTCCCCTCTCCCCTTCCTCTCTCTACCTACTTCTCTCCCTTCCCCCTCTGCCTCTCTCCTTGCTTCTCCCATCCTTTCTCTTCCTTTCTCACTCCGTCCCTTCTCTACCTCTCTCCCTGCCTCACGCCCTCCTCTCTCTCCTCTCCCTCACTCCCGGAAGCCTCTCTCCCCCTCACTCTCCCTCTCTCTCCCTCACTCCCGGCAGCCTCACCACCAGCACATAATATCATCAAGCAGAAGATAGCAACTCACCGTCACCATGTAAAGTGATATACTGTCTGACAAACATTACACCGACGATAATGACAATAATAATAATAATAATAATAATAATAATAATAATAATAATAATAATAATAATACTGTATTAATTACTATTACTACCATACTACTTCCATTACTGTTACTACTACTATAAATCTGAACACTCGAGAAAAAAGAAACAAATATTGAACCTATACCAGCCGGTGAACTAAGAATTGTTGTGCCTTTTAAACTATCTAGTGACAATGATGGATATACCTCATCCTGGGAATAAAACAACTCGTAACCCTTCCTCCTTTTCTTCTTTTCTATATGGGGGTAAAAAAAAAAATATCGTGTGGTGTTTTTGCTCATCCTGGGAATAAAAGACTAACCCTCATCTATCATAAATTAATACATCTTTTTTATCATTATCAGTATTTGTATTTTTCTTTTTTATACACATCATTAACTTGGGAGAGAGAGAGAGAGAGAGAGAGAGAGAGAGAGAGAGAGAGAGAGAGGGGGGCGCCCTTTCACTCCCTTCCTACTCTATCATCTTTAGCCCCTCCCTCTCCCTACCTCTGCCATCTTCTCTCTCACCCTCTGCCTCTCTCTAGCCCCGTGCTTCTCTCCGTCCCTCTCCCTCGCCCCTTGCCTCTCTCCCTTTCTCTCTCTCGCCCCTTGCCTCTCTCTCGCCCTTGACTCTCTCCTTTTCTCTCTCTGCATCTCCCTTTGCTCTCTCTCATCCCTTGCCTCCCTCCTTGTTCTCTCACCTTGCCTCTCTCTCACCTTGCCCTCTCTGCCCTTGACTCTCCCTTTGCTCTCTCTCTCATCCGTTGCATCTCCTTTGCTCTCTCATCCTTGCCTCTCTCACCTTGCCTCCTCCTTTGCGCTCTCTCATCCTTGCCTCTCTCCTTGCTCTTCCTTGCTCTCTCTCACCTTTGCATCTCTCCTTGCTCTCTCTCGCCCTTGCCTCTCTCCCTCTCCCTCTCTCTCGCCCTTGCCTCTCTCCGTTGCTCTCTCATCCTTGCCTCTCTCCCTTGCTCTCTCACCTTGCTCTCTCTCACCTCTTGCATCTATCCCTTGCTCTCTCTCACCCTTTGCCTCATTCCATCCCCCTCTCTCACCCATTGCCTATCTCCCTTGTTCTCTCTCACCTCCTGCCTCTCTCTTCCCCTCTCTCACCCCTGCCTCTCCTTTCCTCTCTCTCACCCCTTGACTCTCTCTCACCCCTTGCCTCTCTCACACTCTCTCCTCCACTCTCTAAAACACCTTTTTACCCATGCCAATAAAATTGTTAAACTAAAATCTCCCCCCCTCTACTTCCTTCTCCCTCCAACCCTTATCTTCCCTCCTTTCTCTCATTCCCATCGCCTCTTCCTTCTATACTTCCACCTTTCTTCCTTACACATTCTTCCCCCACCTTCCTTCCTTCCTTCCTTCCTTCCCTCCCGCTTTACGAAAGATTCTACTCTTCATTATATTCATTAGATAAAAGTATCCCTTATACTGTACTTATCACTTAATAAATATACTAGTAAATCATGTATATTACCTAAGATATTGCCATTAGCTACATCAACCTGTTTAATTAACTAGGAAGCATACAGGTGGTGTGTTGCAGGTAGAATGACGCTGTTAGGTAGTTTACCGATTAAACGTGAAGTTTCAGTTGAACTATCAAATTCTAGGTTAAATACTTACACATGAAGGTATTTTTTTGTTGAATCCTGAGCAATAGTTTTTGAAATCCCTTCACAGTATTGGTAATATTAAGTAAGTAAAACGATCAGACAGTAAACAAAATACTGTATATATAAACTAATTCTCTCCTCAATTATGGCAACATTCCTACCTGTCGAATATCGTATATCTACAGCAAATTTTACTACATTTATAATATATACTGTATAAACACTCACCTTAAATACTTTGATGATTTTTCGACAAAGGTCAACACCGATTTCCATGAAAAACTAAGTGGGCAACACACACTCCGCCGCCCTGTGCTTGACGGACGCCAGCCAGACGAACTGAAGTAAGGGATACATGCTCATAGTAAATCATCTTAAATTTTCTAGTTTTATCCGTTAATAAAGAATATTAGCAGTGAAATCCAATTAGATAATGCATATTAAGATACATTTTATATTTTTGAAGGAACGAATTAATGAAATACACAATCTAAAGTATTTAGACTAGCGGGAATAACGGAAGATATACAGAATCGTAAAAAGTCATGTTGCTTCTGTAGTAATCGGTAAATAAACAATATAAATATTGTAATGAAAATAACTAGAATTATAACTGTATTTTGTTATATATATATATATATATATATATATATATATATATATATATATATATATATATATATATATATATATATATATATATATATATATATATCTATATAAGAGAGAATACATTGCTTATAAGCACATTTTAAAGGTAATAAATAGCGGGAGTCCTTTAAGGGATACATACTCAAACCATATTCTTTATTTTTCTTCTGAAAATACATGATAAACAAATTAAATATATAATTATCTAGTACATTAAAAATAGGTTATTTAATAATTAAGAAAATAATTAAGTTCATATACAATCTGAAAGTTTGGAATCGGTAATGAATGATTTGTAAATACTTTTTAATTACGTATAACCGAACATGTTAAAAAGTTTACTGTAGCCTGTGGTGGACTGGAGTAAACCTATGGGGAAAATATTATGGGGAATAAACTTAACAGGGAAAAATTGTCGGGAAAATTCATGTAGTGGTAGCTTGGTGTAGTTAGTATTTACCGAGAAAGAAATTATAGAAAATGGAGAATGTACTGTAGTACAAACTACACTATCAACACGACGACCCAGGCAAAACACACACACACACATACACACCCCAGACACATACGCCTACACACAAACACACACACACACATACGGCCACACACACAAACTCCTACGTGACTCTCCTTGTTATGTGAACGGTGTGCCGGATAATGAAGTTTCCCTCAGCAGCCGCAGACTTTTGTCAAGAATTTCTAACAAACTTTAGCCAGGGAAGCTTCCAAGTGCATACCAATCCCCAGTTTATAATTTTTTCATCATAATTTTCTGTTCATTTGGTATTGCAGCTTGTTACGGTTCCTCAATTACTATTTTCTTTATTTTTGTTTATTTTTTCTTTTGTAGGTTTTCTTTTTTCAATATTTTTTCTTTTTATTATTGTTTGCCTCTGTTCCCTAGTTTATATATTTCCTCTTTATTTCAGGTTCCTTCTGTTTAATTTTTCATGTTATCTTTTGGTTCATGTGAGTTGCCATTTATCCATTTTCCTGCTTTATTATTTATATTGTTGGTTCATGGCGATGGATGAGTACACAATGGTGACAGGTGAGCAATGGTACCAATGGTGACAGGTGAGTAATGGTACCAATGGTGACAGGTGAGTAATGGTACCAATGGTGACAGGTGACTAATGGTACCAATGTGGACAGGTGAGTAATGGTAAGAATGGTGACAGCTGAGTATTGGTACCAATGTGGACAGGTGAGTAATGGTACCAATGATGACAGGTGAGTAATGGTACCAATGGTGACAGGTGAGTAATGGTACCAATGTGGACAGGTGAGTAATGGTACCAATGGTGACAGGTGAGTAATGATAACAATGGAGACAGGTGAGTAATGATAACAATGGTGACAGGTGAGTAATGGGAACAATGGTGACAGGTGAGTAATGATAACAATGGTGACAGTGTGATAACAATGTGACAGGTGAGTAATGGTACCAATGGTGACAGGTGAGTAATGTAAGAATGGTGGTGACAGGTGAGTAATGGTACCAATGTGTGGTGACAGGTGAGTAATGGTAACAATGTGGTGACAGGTGAGTAATGGTACAATGGTGACAGGTGAGTAATGGTACCAATGGTGACGGGTGAGTAATGGTACCAATGGTGACAGTGATGAGTAATGGTACCAATGTGACGGGTGAGTAATGGTAAGAATGGTGACAGGTGAGTAATGGTACCGGGTGATAATGGTAGAATGGTGACAGGTGAGTAATGGTACCAATGGTGACGGGTGAGTAATGATAACAATGGTGACGGGTGAGTGTGGTAACAATGGTGACGGGTGAGTAATGATAACAATGGTGACGGGTGAGTAATGGTAACGTGGTGACAGGTGAGTGTATTAGCAATGAACGGTGGGTGAGTAATGGTGACCAATGGTGACGGTGAGCAATGGTACCAATGGTGACAGGTGAGTAATGATACCACCAATGGTGACAGGTGAGTAATGATACCAATGGTGACAGGTGAGTAATGATACCAATGGTGACAGGTGAGTAATGGTAAGAATACAGGTGAGTAATGATAACAATGGTGACAGGTGAGTAATGGTACCAATGGTGACAGGTGAGTAATGATACCAATGGTGACAGGTGAGTAATGGTAACATTGGTGACAGGTGAGTAATGATAACAATGGAGACAGGTGAGTAATGATAACAATGGTGACAGGTGAGTAATGGGAACAATGGTGACAGGTGAGTAATGATAACAATGGTGACAGGTGAGTAATGGTAACATTGGTGACAGGTGAGTAATAGTATTAATGGTGACAGGTGAGTAATGGTAACAGTGGTGACAGCTGAGTATTGGTAACATTGGTGACAGGTGAGTAATTATATCAATGGTGACAGATGAGTAAATGGCAACATTGGTGACAGGTGAGTTATGGTAACCAACAGTGGTGCTCTTCTATGGTTTTAACTCTACCTCTCCCTCTATTACCACATGGACTTATATAGCCTGGGAGTGTGTGAGGGCTCGGGTGCATCGTAGAGCCGTAATCAGGGCGAATGAGTGAGCGTGTAACAGTGAAATTAACCTGTTGGAGAGTTACAAGCAATGAAGGAGGTAAACAGTTAACGGCCCTGTAACATGTGTCTTGTTCTGTAGCCACGACCAAGTGAAGAGGATTGATATACGGGAACTGGCAAACAGAGTAATCCATCGTTTCTCGCTCATGACTACGGCGCTGCCCTGCCACATATTGTAAATGTACCACCCTCCCCACACACACACCTAGGCGTACGTTCATGTGGAGGCAACTGTATTATCGAGCACAAGAGTTCCTTTCACTAACCAGCCACAGTGTGAGTCCGAATCACCCGAGGTTGAATCAGTGAAGGAGCTGAAGGGAGTGGCTTGAAGGCCCTCATCTGGGTCAGTCATATTAGGATTTTGGGTGGAAATTTTTTTTTAAAGGATGAAATTTTGCATACATACTCCTGAAGGCTATAGGATTAGAAATCAAAAGAGTTCCCCTCCGTCCGAGTGCTATATTCCCCCTTGTTGACCCCCAATTCCCCCGTAAGGAGGGGGGGATGCGACTACTTTTTTCACAGTTTTGTGCTAAACGGTGTATCGAACGATAAAACTGCATATAGATAAAAATTTTAGGAATAAATATTTGAACAATATTGTATAATGCATGTTTCCTGTAGAAGTTTTAGTTTTTGTAGTTTTTGTGGACTCAACGTCTGAAGTGGAAAGTGGGGGGGGGGGTACTTTCAGCGTGCAGTGAGTAATTTGCTTCTGGTGCTCAGTTTTTGGCAAATAACTAACAAATGCCAAATTTTTAGTTAGAAGTGCATATACTTGAAATTGTAGAGCGGAAAATTTTCTAAGAGTTAAGTAAAAAACATTTTTATGAACAAATTTTCAAAGGTTTTCTGACTCCTTCAGCAGAAATTAACGTATATAATGCACTCATTTCTACACCACCTTTGAGGTGAACTATTGGCAAACCGAAGATCCATTTATTCAGAACACTCTGTGAGTGATGCCTCCAATGCGCTTCATGTTTTTCATTAAAGTTTGTTCGATAGTCATATCAGACCATTCACCACTCCAGCACTTGTCCGAATGTCGAATTGTGAAGTAAGACGAAAAGAATCCATATCTTGGAGGTAGAGCTGGCAGGCCTTGGCATAAAAAAATGTTCACTTGCAAGAAAAATGGTCAGAATAGCTCTTATGTAATCTAAATGAAGCTTCCAATTTTCCATGTTCTCTGCCTGAATGAAATAAAAAGCGACAGTCACAAGATAAAAATATTGTAGCCATAATTAAGCTATTTTTCTCTTTTGCTTCAGTAATGTCATGTGATTTATGAACTGTATATGGGGCTCTTTAATTACATCATCGTTTTCCACACAGTCAAATGTTGGAGACAGATCATTAAAAGTAGTGAGAATTTGTTGTACATATTGTTTGTCAGTGTCATCTACTGTGACTTGGTGAAACATGATCTTTGCCAGTCGCAGTATGTTAACAAATGTCCTCAAATGGCTCGTGCATAGGAGTGGCCAGAAAGCATTTGAGGTACAGATGAAGAAACAAGTATTGTGGACCATTGTTCTGAAACTCCACTGCCTCCCATAATGTAGCCAATTGATCCGAGATAGAACATTAAAAGATGAAATCCTGCTAATCTCACAATAACGTTCGAAAGTTCCCCTCGATTTTCATTTCCTGGAAACACAATATTCTTAGCCTTTCTCTATAGTGGTTGGTCGAGTGTCACACAACACTTTTTTGTTTCGATTTCTTTGTTTCTTCCGCCGCAAATTTTAGTACAGTTGTACTCTGCTGGCGGCAGATTAACGAAAGGTAATGCAAGAACCTTTGACTGCTCGTATGGCAGAGTACCCCATCACGGCTTCCATAAATCCTGGCCACGATGGAGGGAAGAGCATCTGCAAAAATTTTCCGTGCATCCACAAAATATCCTGGGTCGAGAAGATTCTTAGCCTATTGCAATTTCAATTCTTTCAAACCATCATTTCGTTTTCCTCGAAAAGTTTGTATTTCCATTTGTCCATTGCTTTAGCACTTTCTTTGCTGGTGTTATGCATTTTATTCCGCCCATCGAATAAAATGTTCCTTTACCAGTTTTGTTCCATTTTCCTTTTCGCCTTTTTTGCTTTCTAGGATAACAGAATCCAAAAATGTTTGCAATGTTCTGGTAAACACGTCATCTGCATCCTTCATAAAGTTTGTGATATCTGTAATATAAGCAGTTGTTCTAATATTCTCTCGAACTATAGTTGTTGCAGCTTCGAAGATTCTTAAGCGTTCATTTCATTTTTCTCATTTATATTTCTTTCTCTGTACCAGGAGTTGAAAAGTTTACGTCTGGAGTCACGGAAACAAGTAACTTGTGGTCTTTTGTGCAAACATGACTCCATCCTTGTATGCATTTGCTAATTTTGTTTTCAGTGTTTTTTAAGTCATCGATGAACCTTCTAGTAAATGTTCTTCGACTCTCTTCATCAAGTCGTGTAAAGAAAACTAGCATTCCTCAGGTGTCATCAATAAAGGAGCACAACTTTTCGAAAGCAGAAGCCATGTGTACATCCTGTAGATGTCCCCTTTTTAGAGTTGATGGTCAGCTACATGCAAATTTCTTGAATCATTTTCAGTGATATCGCGCTTCTTCTGCTACAAGACACATCACGCTGTTTACTCGTCATGACACATTCTCACCCCACACGTCGTTCCTTTGCTCTGCATCCTTCAATAGTTTATCTTTCACAGTCAAAGTACGAATCTCACACATGACATGGCGCTTCCCTGCAGGCTTTTTCTTTTCCGCGGTAATGTCACATTTTTCACCACAAAACAAAAAATTCCTTTTGCATTCAAATTATTCAGTTTTTAGCTTCTGCTTTTTTTTAATCCTTGGCAATGTTTTTCTCTTTAATATATTCACGCCTGCAAACTTCATGCATTTTAATTATGTTCACTTTTTTCAGTTTTTCAAAATGGCCGGTGTTGTCGGATTTGACTTACACGTCTTAAGTTGTCCATACCGTCCTTCACAACCACTGTTTCTCCAACTGCTGAACCTTTATCATAATAAA